>NC_060147.1:2803439-3103454 GCF_021461385.2 Schistocerca piceifrons
TGGTCTTTAGTGATTTAATTATTAACTCAATCTCCCTCTTGTCAGTATCATGGAGGAGCATTTCAGGTAACAGTCTCGGAACACTTTTTTCTAAGAGCGCTATATGATTCCCTGTTGGGACTAGGTTTCTATTTAGTTCACCTGCTATATTCAGAAAGTGATTATTAAATACTGTACATATATGCGACTTATCAGTAACACGGACATTCCCACTATGCACTGATTCTATATCCTCGACCTGTCTCTGCAGACCAGCAACTTCCTTTACGACTGACCATATGGTTCTAATTTTATCCTGAGACTTAGCTATTCTATCTGCATACCACATACTTTTTGCCTTCCTAATAACATTTTTAAGCACCTTACAATACTGTTTGTAATGGGCTGCTGCATTTAGATTTTGACTGTTTCTAACGTTTTGATGTAATTGCCACTTTGCTCTACAAGATATTCTTATCCCTCTAGTCAGCCACCCAGGCTGCCTGTTTGTGCTAGTACCCTGTTTTAAACGTTCTGCCTGTTTGTGCTAGTACCCTGTTTTAAACGTTCTAACAGAAAGCAACTTTCAAAGAGCATGAGAAAAGTCTTGATAAAAGCATTATATTTATCATCTACTGTATCAGCACTATAAACATCTTGCCACTCTTGTTCCTTTATAAGGTTTACAAAGGTCTCTACAGCAACTGGATCAGCTTTCCTGAACAGCTGATGACTATATTTAACACGTGTTGCAGCACAACAATCTTTTAAAGTTAAAATTTGTGCATCATCATCTGAAAGGCCATTCACCTTTTTGCTAACAGAATGCCCTTCTAATAATGAGGAATGAACAAAAATGTTGTCTATGGTTGTTCTACTGTTCCCTTGCACTGTCGCTGGAAAGAATACGGTTTGCATAAGATTATATGAATTAAGGAGGTCTACCAGCATCCTCTTCCTTGCACAATCACTTATACAATTAATATTGAAGTCACCACATATAACTAACTTTTTGTATTTCCTATAAAGTGAACCAAGAACCTCTTCTAGCTTTAGCAAAAATGTTGTGAAATTGGAGTCTGGGGGTCTATAAATAACAACAGTTAGAAGTTTAGCTTCATTAAATTAAACCACACCTGCACAACATTCAAACACATTTTCAGTGCAGTACTTTGAAACATCAATTGACTCAAATGGGATGCCGTTTTTCACATACATGGCTACTCCCCAACACCGCAAAGAGCTCCTCGAAAAGCAGCCAGCCAACCTGTATCCTGGTAAAGGAAGCCTCTGAATTATCTCCTTATTTAAGAAGTGTTCAGATATACCAATAATTTCAGAGTCAACATCTATAAGCAGTTCACTAACTTTATCTCTAATACCTTGTATATTTTGATGAAATATACTAATTCCCTCATTACTCGGATACCTAAGCTTTGTCAAAAGTGATTCCCTTGTTAGAGAAACTTCCCTTAAGCAGGAATACCTATCAGCTTACTTCAATCTAAAAAAGGTGCAGCTCTAACACCCACTACTGCAGGAATTTTCCCATGAGTGATCCCACCAACCCCACCTATGCTGTCACGTATAAGCTTTGCCAACCTCCCCTTCCCATACCTGTTGAGGTGCAGGCCGTGTGTAGTGAGTATTATGCGACTTTTCTTTTGACAAATACATGAGTACATAGTGCACAAGCTGCCAGCAACCAACACAATTTTTCTGATATATAAACTACTTTCGAAGTGCCAAAATGTACTAGAACAAATAAAATGTCTATAAAATGCCGCACTGTGCAACGTACTTGTGGTGATACAGTCACAATTCCTGAAATCCATTGCCCACGGCCTCCGGTCTGCTGAGGAGCACCGCAGACCTGGGTCCGAGGATAAACCGTGAAAATCTGCTGCATCGCACCACACACAAACAGATCCGGCCTGCAGGCAGATCAGTGGGACTAGATCAGACAGGCAGGGCCTGCACATTAGTGGAAACTGAACACCAGGCCCGACACATTAGAGATACCCGCAGAAACGACCTGCAGTTTCAGGTCGTCGTGGAAATCCACTCGTGTGGCCAGCTATTCAGAGTCACATACAGCACGTCAACGAAACGAGGCGACGGTGACCGATCCGTGCGAATACTCCGAGAATCGATAATAATGAGGATAGGTAGCGAGTCACCGTAAAGATGATCGCTGAACCAGAGACGGGCACGTAAAAAAGACAATCACACTCTCACAACTAAATTTTTAGTCACAACTAAATTTTCAGCCACAGCCAAACAAGAGCACACACGCATTCACACAATCACTAAGACGCAACTCACGTACGCAGGGCTGCCACCTCTGGCCACTGTGTCTACAGTCTCTCAGAATCAGATCTGAACAAACCACTCCGTACGCCTCCTTGCCTCTCGTCGGCAGCTGCTAGGCTGGCGGCAAAAAGTGTCGGCAGCACCGACTGCGAACTGATGGGAACGGTAGGAAGGGGAGAAGAGAAGCAGCAGCAATGAGGGAGTAGGGAAGAGGCGCACGTGCTCAGCTGCACGAGGCCAGCGACGGTGCACGACACGTCAGTAAACAAACCATTTCACATACCGAGACAAAAATGAGTATTTCTAGTGTTTTTTCAAATTTCCCCAATTTCCCGGACGTGTTTAAAATTCCCCGATATTCCCCGATTTCCAGAGCCTGTGTCGACCTTGCAGACATTCTGTCACTTAGCTGAGAAATAATTTAAAGAGAGGTAAATGTCTACGGGTTGGGCAGATACAAAATTCTAAGAGCATACGAGGACTCTCCCCACACCCATTTGTGGAGGCAGAAACTTCACTCCTATCCGATCCCCACCGACCACATAAAGGGCTGACTAAGAGGAAGAAGACGACCTAGCCAGGACATTCAAAATAGCAAAAGTCATAAATCTATAAATGTAATGAACATCAGATGGGCTGCCAACAAGAAAATAAGGTGAGAGTAGCAGTGAGGTCAAGAGGTGGGTGGGCGCAGGCGAGTGTCGCTCGGGGTTCCGCGTGTGGTGGGAGTCTCCCCTCCCACAGCCGCCCCTCTCCGGAGAGTCGAAGTCTTAAAGAGGGGAGCAGCACCCACTATCTTGGGGGAAGCGTGAAAACCTATTAAGCAGATATTCTGTCAACAGCTAGCGTGGAGGGTAAGAAATACTGAAGGTCTTGGCTACAATGGAGTGTTACCCCTAAAACACAAAATAGGGTATGGCAGAAAAAAGGGCAAACCACACCTGAAAGTGATTAAAACAGAGTAGGAGAGGTATGACCGTGGCAGCTGATAGAGATGGTGGTGTTGACAATCCCACAGAACCAGCCAAACCATCCTGCACCATCGCCAAAGAAGTTCTAAACCACCGTACGCTGTCCACCAACATTAGAGGTGAACAATCCGGAAGACTGTACTACGTAGGATAGGAGATTCATTACAGCAGTACAGCAGCAGTCTCCTCGATAGTGTAGAGTTTGTTAGAGGGTACAGTAGCTCACCAGAGGTTCTGTTTCTGAGTGAACAGAGGTCTGCAAATCTCCACACGCTACCGTCTACGTGAATGTCGGGTGAGTAATCGCTTCTCCAGCCAAACAGGCAGCCAGTTCATTCCCTGAATTCGGGACCCGGAGACAGACAACTGAGCAGGCACTGCAACCGAGGTCACGGAGAAGATCGTAAACAGTAGGTGACGAAAGTAACATCGGTCAATAGCCCGGAGACTGCTCACTGGGTCACTACAAATTAAGATCTCATCAACAGAAGTCTGTTTTATAAAATTTAAAGCTCTGTTAATTGCTACCAGGAACATCTGCAGAGCTGATAGTCATTCTCTTTTTTTTAAAAAAAAGGGTTAGCAGGAGGCGTAAAGCATATCCTGCCTTACTTGTGGTTTCAGAGCTACTAACATCCTGATACTCCTGATGAACTGACAAAAACAGACACTGAAAGATAACAGGGAAGGTGCAGGTGGGTCTTAATTCGTGGTCTGGGTGCTAACGAAGGGGCCAGAACACGGTGTGCACATTCTGAGCAGGTTACGTGGGGGGCCTCCAGGTGCATTCTGACTGTTAATCACCCCCGAGGGTGGGTGGATTGGTGCCCCTTACCCGAGAAGAATCCGATAAGTTGGACAATTAGGAAAACATTTGAGTGCGATTGCGTAAGTGAGCTGGAGTTGGTACTGTGAGAAACGGAGAGGTAAGTTCTCTGCTTCAGCAAAGACTTTAAGCAGAACTGACCTGCTTATTGTAGTTCTTTCCTCAGTAGCATCATCACTCTTTTATCACTGAAGTTGAAAGTCCAAAAGAGTGAGGGATGGTGTTTACTCAAAAATGTACATGTAATCTAGATTGCATTAACACACATACATGCATTCTTCACTAAGTTCAACTGTTAAGAACAGTGATCAGTTTATCAATTACAAAAACTTACTAGCCCACAGAACCAGATCGACATCTACAATAACAGTGGTGAAGTTAATTGTTTGACTGTGGTACAAAATACAGTCTGTATTTACACGAAAAAGTCACAGTTCCTTTTTAACACTACCCTGTAGTAATTTATTACAGAAATGATTACATTTCGGTAGTTCAATCCAGTCCATAACGAGCTTCAGTATTCAACAATCGGTAGTTTTCATGACCGTAACATTTCCTACCATTTTTCAATCACAACACAGTTTAGTAAAGATGTTCATTAATTTAGGCTACAGAAATCACTAAAAAATTATGGAGCATTCAAGTCTCAAGCTTTGCTGTTGTCAGTGGACATGTTTTTGCTTGCCGAACACACGTAGTAGTGCCACAAATTGACACTGTGAGTGCTCCCGACATAGGTCTTACTCGTGAGCTTTCAAATGACCGACTGCCAATTCTGGGTGATGTCTGACTCTGTAGACTGGCACAAGACCAAACTGCTATTTTGGAGGCTACATTGTGGTTTAAAAATGGCTAGGTTGGATTTTTCTGATTTTCTTATATTGCAAGAACTAATATGATTTTGGCTCACAGAAAATGTTGCTGGTCACAAATTCAGAAAAATACTTGGGTGCTATTACTTTCACACAATGTAGATCCCTTATTTACATGCATCAGTGCCCTACTGCAAATTAGGGTAAATTATATGAAATTATTAATTATTAAATCAATTAATCAATACTGCATATCATTTTATACACAAAAATAAGTAGTCAAAAGTCATAATCTAACAGTAGCTATGATGAAATTTGCAATGGAAGATGGGGCTGCTGATGTATTTGAATGTCAACTGTCTTGTCACTCAGTTTCTGGTAATTTAAAATATTTTCCATAAAAGTCAGAATGCTCAGCATTCTGTTGGTATGGGTCATTAAATTAAATTGTGCCGATTAGCTCACCAAGTTTCACATGTATCGAACTATGGTGTTAACCCCAATCGATTGTAATACTTAATCAACACCTTCCACAGCCAAACTGATGCCACCAATGCAATCAGCATAGTGAGAAGAATAAACTAAACGACAAAGCTAAATGGAGAAAGCCCAGTTACACCTCTGGAAAAGCAATACATGTGCCATATATGACTTACAAAACAGTACTGGAAACATGGTAGAAAATTATAGGAAAGAAAAAAAATTTGCTATCAGCAGATATTAAAAACTTAGCAGATGGAAGAGGAGAACCATGCTATATCACAGAGTGTCAAAGGAAGTAGTCTCAATGAAGTGGTCTCAATGAAGTAGTCTGATGATGATGATGATTGGTTTGTGGGGCACTCAACTGCGTGGTCATCAGCACCCGCACGAAGTCCCAATTTTTACACAACCCAATCTAGCCACAATCACAAATGATGATGATGATGAAGAAATGATGAGGACAACACAAACACCCAGACCACGGGCAGAGAAAATCCCCAACCGGTCCGGGCATCGAACCCGGGACACTGGAGCCCAGAGGCAGCATCGCCAGCCACTGTACGACGAGCTGTGGACTGGTGCCAGTGACTCGACTTATTCCACGATGACAGACTGGGTGCAGTCATTTCAAATTTGAAGGTGCCCCTGAAGCATAAACCTGGTGACCACCATCCAGTTAGGTCGAAACTGTGGCCCGGTACGTACGGAGTTAGGCCGAATAGGACGATTCGGTCCCCGAGAGGTGTGGGCGAGGAAGTGGAGAGGTTTAAGCTTACGCATGCGGGCTACTCTTTAGTTAACAAATATGGGACAGCTGTGTCAGCTTTTTATCAAAGAGGAGTCCCAAAAATTGAGACTGTGCAACAACATCCCGGCACTAAGTACACAAGTCGAGTTCTGGGTCCAGACGGACTGCGGTATGACGACACAAATGCGTGTCTCACATTTTTGTCGAAGAGAATTGGAGGTCGCGGGAAAGGGTCCAAGTGGAGGCTCCGTGGATACACCTTGAAATTGGTGTTTGGTGAAGGCTACAGACTGGGAGCTGTTACAAATGCAAAAGTTGAAACAATGTGAGTGTGACGAGAGGTACGACAGGTTGTGAAATGCATGGAGCCCTGCCATTTTTTTGGACCTGTGCGCTCTGAGTGGTGTACCGACTGTAACACGAAAAAATCAGGGAGTAAAAGCCGACAAATAAAAATCAGTAGGGCATCTTGAAAGCCCCTGTCATTTAGGTTAAGTAAAATGTGATCATGCCGGGCAGTGTTGTATGCCTCGTGGAGATAAAGGCTTCAATGAGATTTCACCGTTTAGAAACACCCCATCAGATTGCCGTTTCCAACCTAACCACACGGTTAATTGAGGATTGTTCCTCCTGGAAACTGGGGGACAAAAGGCCCAGTGATTCGAGAAACCAGAACAACCGTCGGGCTACCATCTTTTCGAGCAGTTTTCAGAGCACACTGATGAGGCTGATCGGTCAGTAGCTGTCAACGGATGTCTGGATTTTGCCTGGTTTAAGGATAGGGATACTATCTCGACCCTGTAAAGCAAAAATACTTTCTGGCCAGGTTTGAGTAACATTCACATGGTGGATGATGAACTGAACCAGGGCCTGAGGCCACACTGTTTGATGCGTCAAGAGCCTGAAAGAGTTCCTGATCAGAGAAAAGTTCATTATATAATCAATCATGACCGGGGGAGATAGGGAAGTGTCTTCAACATGTCTTATGTATTTTTTTAAAAAGAGAGAGAGAGAGAGAGAGAGAGAGAGAGAGAGAGAGAGAGAGAGAGAGAGAGAGAGAGAGAGAGAGCTATGTTGCTATGTTGTGGGATTCATATGAATGGTTCAGATCTTATCTTTGTAACAGGCACCAAATGTTAAAGATACAGGGAAAGTTTACTCATCAGAATACCAAAGAGTCGGATACAGGGTGCAACAAGACTCCCTGCTGGCACCACTGCTGTTCTTAATATTTATAAATGGCATGCCAAGCCATGTATCAGCAGCAGGGACAATATTGTTTGCTGATGACACCAATCTGTCTGTTAAAGCTATGAATGATGCTGGCCTTCAGAAGACAGTCACGGTAGCACAGGAAGATGAAACGTATTGTCTATGGATAACATTTTAATTGTGAATGGCAAAGAAAGAGTTTCGGTAGACTTCAGACATAAAACAAACTAGGAGCCACATAACAACAGAACTTGGGCAGTGTAAGATAAAGAAAACCCATGTCACTAAATTTTTAGGAGTACGGATAGATGAAAATGTAATGTGGGAAAAACATACAGAAATGTTTCTTGCATTAAACAAGTAAGTACACCACTGGCCCTATCGTAGACTTTTACGCCGGAGCACAATAGGAACTGGTGGTGGGCAGAAAGATATTTAATCGGCAGAGACAGTCACTGATCTTCAGAATGTTTTGACAGTCCATCAGGGAAAAACGAGGGCAAGAAAAAATGAATGGGTACATTCTCACAAAGAGAAGTAAAGGGGTAGAAAAGAAAGGTAAAATATGGCGTATACCCTGGTTCACAAACAGAACAGGGCACAAGACTAACGAAGAAGTAAAAGAAGACAGTTTATTACTAGCACCTGTGCACCAAATGACACTATCCAATTTAGCTAACACACTCAATCTAACAAATATACCAAAATCAAATAGGTCTTAGCTCCTTTACAGGATTCTAAAAGTGGAACTCATTTTGAATACAAAAGCAGAATGATCTCAGTTGCGCCGACAGTTTGCTCACATCCAAAGTTCCCACGTCAGTTTTACAATGTTACAGCCAGCAGGTTTCTTACCCGACATGGTATTCCTTGTCAGCCCACAACCTCAAATCTCGCGACAGCTTTCTCCAACGACGGCACACTTTCCGTGCCACGTCCACTAGCTCGCTGAAAGACAAGTGAGAGAAGATCTTTATCAGTATCTCCTCAGGCAAGTCGTCAATGCTCGTACGCCACACTGCAGCACCTTCTCCCGCGTGGCGCAGTCCACTGTGCTCAGACTCTGAAGCCATTTCACTGTCGAGCCTGCAGTCGGACCACGGTGAGGTGGAAGGCGCCAGGGGAGGTGACGAGCTGTTGAGTGGACGTCTGTCGGATATGCTTGCAGACACTGCAAAAAAACATAAACAGCATTACAAACCCGCACTCGCACGGATTTCAGCTACTTCCCACTGTGTTAATGGAACAAATAACAGCAACGACATGCCAACATTATTTGACAACTGTCTCTGAAATCATTTCTTATGGCTGAAACTATTTCAGGACAAGTTAACAGTGTGATATTGAGCCAACAAACCGCTCACGTCATCGATGTGATAGAGATACGTGCCTTAAGGAATAACTGGTAGCTGACATAATAAAAAACAGAAACACTGCAATATAAATTCCGATGATGTCACAGGATCTCCATTGGCACTGAGAGTCAGGAATGCTGTTCTTTTTAATGCCATCTGACGTAGGTGTACCGTAGGTCTGTAGAAAAGCGTAGAGTTCCAAAATATTGGAAAAGGGCACAGGTCATCCCCGTTTTCAAGAAGGGATGTCGAACAGATGTGCAGAACTATAGACATATATCTCTAACATCCATCAGTTGTAGAATTTTGGAACATGTATTATGTTCAGGTATAATGACTTTTCTGGAGACTAGAAATCTACTCTGTAGGAATCAGCACGGGTTTCAAAAAAGACGATCGTGTGAAACCCATCTCGCGCTATTCGTCCACGAGACTCAGAGGGCCATAGACACGGGTTCACAGGTAGATGCCGTGTTTCTTGACTTCCGCAAGGCATTCGATACAGTTCCACACAGTCGGTTAATGAACAAAGTGAGAGGATATGGACTATCAGACCAATTGTGTGATTGTATTGAAGAGTTCCTAGATAGCAGAGCGCAGCATGTCATTCTCAATGGAGAGAAGTCTTCCGAAGTAAGAGTGATTTCAGGTGTGCCGCAATGGAGTGCCGTAGGACCGTTGCTATTCACAATATATATAAATGACCTTGTGGATAACATCGGAAGTTCACCGAGGCTTTTTGCGGATGATGCTGTGGTACATCGAGAGGTTGTAACAATGGAAAATTGTACTGAAATGCAGGAGGATCTGCAACGAATTGACGCATGTGCAGGGAATGGCAACTGAATCTCAATTCAGGCAAGTGTAATGTGCTGCGAATACATAGGAAGAAATATTCTTTATCATTTAGATACAATATAGCAGGTCGGCAACTGGAAGCAGTTAATTCCATAAATTTTCTGGGAATAGGCATTAGCAGTGATCTAAAATGGAATGATCATATTAAATTAATTGTCGGTAAAGCAGATGCCAGACTGACATTCACAGAAAGAATTCTAAAGGAAATGCAGTCCGAAAACAAATGAAGTAGGTTACAGTACACTTGTTTGTCCACTGCTTGAATGCTGCTCAACGGTGTGGGATCCGAACCAGATAGGGTTGATAGAAGAGAGAGAGAAGATCCAACGGAAAGCAGCGCACTTCGTTACAGGATCATTTAGTGATTGCGGAAGTGTTACGGAGATAATAGATAAACTCCAGTGGAAGACTCTGCAGGAAAGACGCTCAGTAGCTCGGTACGGGCTCTTGTTGAAGTTTTGAGAACATACCTTCACCGAGGAGTCAGCAGTATATTGCTCCCCCCCCCCCCCCCCCCCCACCCCCCACCCCCACGTATATCTTGCGAAGAGACTGTGAGGAGAAAATCAGAGAGATTAGAGCCCACACAGAGGCATACCGACAATCTTTCTTTCCATGAATACGAGACTGGAATAGAAGGGAGAACCGATAGAGGTGCTCAAGGTACCCTCTGCCACACACCATCAGGTGGCTTGCGGAGTATGGGTGTAGATGTACTGAAAATCTGAAAATATAGCCACTGTAAGAAAATAGTGTCTTCACCAGTGACATAAATTTAACTCTGGAATGCACAATACAGCATACAAAAAGAAAGCCATCACATTCATTGGCTTTGCCAATGCACAATCAGACTATCATCTTCCAATCTAACTTAGGGCTCAGGTTACACTACTGGTCAGTCTGTCACTACAAATTTCATACCTAGACCTGGAAAAAGCCTTTGATTGTGTGAATGTTGACATCCTATTAGACAAGCTATGGAACATGGGCATTAGAGGCGTTGCCTATGACCTAATAAAGTGTTATGTGAGCAATAGAAAACAGTTTGTTCTGCTTAAAACGGAAAGTGGTGTCTACAAGTCAGAGATCGCTTGCATAAAATATGGCGTGCCCCAGGGCTCGGTGTTGGGCCCCCTTCTGTTCTTGATCTATGTAAATGATACTAAATACTGTACTATAAATTCCAAAATTGTTCTGTATGTCGATGACACATGCATTGTGCGTAAAAAGGAATCGTGTAATGAACTAGAGGCCAAGTGTAATAATGTGACAAAAGAAATTGTTCAGTTTTTTAATGAAAGCCACTTAAATGTAAGCACCAGTAAAACATGTTTGATGGAGTTTAATAAAAGTAGTTTGAATAATGAAATTAAATTATACATTGTCAACGAATTGGTAAAGAAAGAGTCTAGTGCAAAATTCCTTGGCGTAACAATCCAAAGCAACCTGAAATGGGACACACATATTGACTCCCTAACAACTAAGTTGTCAAAAAATATATTTGCAATCAGTACTATTAGCAAGTTCTGTAGAGACACTGTAGTCCTAAAGACTGCTTGGACTACAGTATTGAAATTTGGGGGGCAACAACCAAACTCATTCTTCAAAAAAGGGGTGTGAGAATAATCTGTGGAGCAAAATATAGGGAATCTTGTCGCAACTTGTTTCCAAAAACGGAGGTGTTAAGTGTTGTAAACACATACATTCTAAAAGCCATATTGCTTCTGAAAAGACTGCACCCGAACACTTATTCAGATTTCCAACAGTACAATACTAGAAATAAAGAAAGTTTTTACATTGGCACCCACAGAACAGCACTTTACGAAAAGGGGCCTCAGTACGCAAGGTATAAAATTAGCTAATGCACAGCCTAGTGCAGTCATGGCTCTTCCTACAGTTAAATTGAAACACCAGCTTAAGAAATTTTTAGTAAAACACCCTTTCTACACATTAGAAGAGTACCATACTTACTTACATGAAGAACAACAAATGCTTCGCGAAATTATGTGAATAGAAATCAGTAAACATCTTATTGTAATTTTGTTGTAAATTAATGACGTATTCAGAAGAATGTGTCTTGTGTATTGTACAAATAACTTTAATCATTACTGTTTCTTTCTACATGTGCAGTGTACCATTCGATGTTGAATAAAGCTATTATTATTTCTTTCCTTTCTCAGATGTTACGTCTGGTTAAAAATGGAAAGTGACACGGACCTCGATCAAGCGTGACTTCCTTTTAACTGTACGGTATATGTTACATTGCATTTAGGAACGTTCGGGTAATTGAACATGTATCAATAATTACAGATTTCTGTAGTTGTATATATAAGTTTGGATGTAGCTGTATTGCGTTGATGTACTGGTGGATATTGTGTTGTATGACTCCTGTAGTTGATAGAATAATTGGTATAATGTCAATTTTATCCTGATGCCACATGTCCTTGACTTACTCAGCCAGTTGGATCTAATTTTCAATTTTTTCTCCTGTTTTCTTCTGTATATTTGTTGTATTGGCTATGGATATTTCGATTAGTTGTGTTAATTTCTTCTTTTTATTGGTGAGTATGATGTCAGGTTTGTTATGTGGTGTTGTTTTATCTGTTATAAGGTTCTGTTCCAGTATAGTTTGTATTCATCATTCTCCAGTACATTTTGTGGTGCATACTTGTATGTGGGAACGTGTTGTTTTATTAGTTTATGTTGTATGGCAAGTTGTTGATGTATTATTTTTGCTACATTGTCATGTCTTCTGGTGTATTCTGTTTTGCTAGTATTGTGCATCCGCTTGTGATGTGATCTACTGTTTCTATTTGTTGTTTGCAAAGTCTGCATTTATCTGTTGTGCTATTGGGATCTTTAATAATATGCTTGCTGTAATATCTGGTGTTTATTGTTTGATCCTGTATTGCAATCATTAAGCCTTCCGTCTCACTGTATATATTGCCTTTTCTTAGTCATGTGTCGGATGCGTCTTGATCAATGTGTGGCTGTGTTAGATGATATGGGTGCTTGCCATGTAGTGTTTTCTTTTTCCAATTTACTTTCTTCATATCTGTTGATGATATGTGATCTAAAGGGTTGTGGAAGTGGTTATGAAATTGAAATGGTGTAGCCGATGTATTTCTATGAGTGATTGCTTTGTGTGTTTTGCTAGTTTCTGCTCGTTCTATAAATAATTTTCTTAAATTGTCTACCTGTCCATAATGTAGGTTTTTTATGTCGATAAATCCCCTTCCTCCTTTCTTTCTGCTTAATGTGAATCTTTCTGTTGCTGAATGTATGTGATGTATTCTATATTTGTGGCATTGTGATCGTGTAAGTGTATTGAGTGCTTCTAGGTCTGTGTTACTCCATTTCACTACTCCAAATGAGTAGGTCAATATTGGTATAGCATAAGTATTTATAGCTTTTGTCTTGTTTCTTGCTGTCAATTCTGTTTTCAGTATTTTTGTTAGTCTTTGTCTATATTTTTCTTTTAGTTCTTCTTTAAAATTTGTATTATCTATTCCTATTTTTTGCCTGTATCTTACATATTTATAGGCATCTGTTTTTTCCATCGCTTCTATGCAGTCACTGTGGTTATCCAATAAGTAATCTTCTTGTTTAGTGTGTTTTCCCTTGACTATGCTATTTTTCTTACATTTATCTGTTCCGAAAGCTATATTTATATCATTGCTGAATACTTCTGTTATCTTTAGTAATTGGTTGAGTTGTTGATTTGTTGCTGCCAGTAGTTTTAGATCATCCATGTATAGCAAATGTGTGATTTTGTGTGGGTATGTTCTAGTAATATTATATCCATAATTTGTATTATTTAGCTTGTTGGATAGTGGGTTCAGAGCAAGGCAGAACCAGAAAGGACTTAATGCGTTTGCTTGGTATATTCCACGCTTAATCTGTATTGCCTGTGATGTGATATTATTATTATTATTATTATTATTATTATTATTATTATTATTTACCCAATTATTATTATTATTATTATTTACCCAACTTGTCCTGAATCTCTACAGTACTTCATGTAACCACCACTCCCAACAGCTCCTATCTCTCTTCAAAGTCCTCCACCTCTCAAACCCTTGCTTGGAGAACACACTCAGGAACATCATCCTAGAAGCCAGCTGCAAACTTGAGTTCCATGCCACACACCACCTGAAAAAACTATCCACAGTGCTAGTGCAACACCTAAGAAGTGGGGTCCCTCTCCCTATCCCTCACAAACACCAACCACAACAGAACCTTCAACAAACCCCCCTCATAGCCAACAAACCTAGCCTAGCCACCCTACTCAATCTCCCCATCCCAGCACATACCCCACACAGACCAAATCTCAACTATAACCACAGTCAAATGCCACATATCACCAGTCCCAATTCAGTCCTAAACCTCTCATCCAGATCCCTCTCTCCTCCAGAGACATCTGTTCTATCAAAAGGCTTAACCTTTAGCCCCACACCCAAATTCAACCACACTGCCCCGGTTAAAGATCTCCTCTCATTCACCCGGAACCTCAACTGGAAATATCACTTCACTACCCAAACACAGCCCCCAAATCAAACCCAGTGTTGAACCCTGTCTAGAACAGTTCCGACTGCCTTCTCAAAGGGATCCTCCTCCCCTCCCCCAAAACCATCCCTTGCAGACATTTCAGAAATTCCTCACATCCAGTGTTGCCTCCCAGTCCTTCTTGAAGAACATCTCGACAACCCCCAACATCACCCCAGCTGAATCCCGTGCCATTAAGAAGCTGAAAATAGACCGCTCTATTGTCATCCTCCCGGCGGATAAAGGCTCCACTACTGTCGTACTTGACCGTGTGGAGTATGTGGCAGAAGGACTGCGTCAACTCTCCGACACCTCAACCTACAAAGCTGTTACCCAGGACCCCATTCCCTCCATCCAGACTGAGCTGCAAAAAATCCTAAAAATCCAAGGTCCCTCACAAGGCCTCACAACGGCTTCCATAGACTTACTCACTCCACCTGAGCCACGTACCCCTACCTTCTACCTATTACCCAAAATCCACAAAGAGAACCTGTAACACCACAGCTCTTATGCTGTATGGATTTATTTATTTTTTTGCTTTTGCTTTATTTAATGTCACATTGTTGATCTTTTGTAAATGTGTTTGAATCGATAACATAAAATTGTGTACTCTTTTCTTTGTCAAACCTTTGATGTCGTGATTTGATTCTATGCAAAGTAATGTATCTGTAATTTAAATTCTTTGTCCCATTTGGAGGGAACAAAACTTACTGTATATGATTGTAATTTTGTGTGAATAATTTTTGTAGAAGTGTCAATATGTGAAAATGTTCTGTTTTATTTAATACATTTGGTTGCTATTATGTAAACTGCTGATCCTCACTTAGGGCTCTTAGTTATTCTGTATGTAAGAGGTAGTGTGGTTCCCCTCAGGAACGGAACTGTGTAGCCAGCGCAAATTGTGGTTGGCCTAGGTGGAAAAGGTGGAACTGATAGTCAGTCGGGGATGAGCAGTCAGTCGGAGATGAGCTACGAGTCCATGCACTGCCATTATAAAGGTGCATATTGTGCTGATTCAGAGAGAGGTTTTTCCTGCTTCTTTCCAAAGCCTCGGATGGATGGATAAATAGCTGGAACTATTCTGGAGTTTGTATCTATCATCGCCACCAAGAAATGACAGAGTCCAGCAATTCTGCCTACAATTCCACCTACCAACAGGCAGTTGCCACCACATTGTGCAATCATTGCAACGTAATACTATAATGATGTACAGTGAAGGATCAGCTTAACGGATGTGTTATTGTGCTGAAATATAAGGTAATTTATATCTGAATTTATGTACCAACCTTGACTTTTCTCCTCATCATAACACCTCTCAGGTTCCTCTCCGTTTAAGCTAAAGTGATATCCAAGTGTCCTTACTAAAAGAAATTAAAGCCTAGAGTTTTGCTAATTAATGCCTCTTGAACCTAGTAAAAAGAAAGTTAAAGTTAATGTGGCAATAGAGTGAGTTAAAGTAAATGTTGTTTGTTGAAAATATTCCTATTAAAACTGCTTACTAAAGTGCTGTTGCCAAATTCAAAAATTAAAAGTTCTTAAGACCGAGGCTTATAAAGTAAATGATCACATTGTTGCCAGTAGTAAATTCTAAAAGGTGAGTCAGTTTCTTGCAATTTTGTCAACATTGTGTTTCGCTGTAGTAAAAAGTGGGAAACTGCAATAATAGAAAACTATATGTTCATGATTGCTAAGTGTTTGTCTCTCTTGTGTATTAGAAGTGCATATTAAGAGTAATGTTATAAAGACCATTCACTTTGTGTAAGCCCTGAAAGTAATAGTGCGTTACGGTATATGTTATAATTAGCAAATAGTTCATGCTGCTCCAGTTGTTAGCTTCAATCTTAAAGCATATGTGTGTCAGAGTTCATTGCACTCGCGTGTGGCTAAGTCTAGGTTGTGTTTGTCCACTATAGTTACTTATACATACTTTCATAAACGAGAACGTTAATCTTTCTCTTGCCTAATTAGGCTGGCGACCGTTTCCCTTATTCTGTAAACAATATAGCTAGGCAAAATTTTGTTTGTTACTATTCCTATATTTATGTAATTTTGACTTTCATTTCCGATAAGCCACCTCCGTTAGGAACAACACGGTCAACTTAACAAAATTCCTCTCAGAAGGTAACACTGCTCTGTTGCTTTATACCATTATTAATCCAATAAAATAAATCTGTTTTACAAATTGCCTTTGGTTTTGTGGCATAACAGTAGCAGAAAGGAGTGTTATAAACCATCCTGGCCGTCCCATTGTAGCGGGCTTCAAAGCCCCAACCGAACGTATCTCAGCTCTGGTAGACCAGCACCTACAACCTATCACCTGCAGACTCCTATCCTACATCAAAGACACAAACCACTTCCTAGAACGCCTCAAATCCATTCCCACTCCTCTCCCACCTGAAACCTTTCTTGTCACCATAGATGCTACATCCCTTTACACAAACATCCCACATACCCATGGTCTCCCTGCCCTTGAGCACTACCTCTCCCAACGCCCACCCGGAGATCTTCCAAAAACCTCGTTCCTTATCACACTTACCAACTTCATCCTCACCCATAATTACTTCACTTTTGAAAGCCAGACCTACAAACAAATCAGGGGAACGGCCATGGGAACCAGGATGGCTCCGTCCTATGCCAACCTCTTCATGGGCCGCATGGAGGAGGCTTTCCTGAAGACCCAACAGCTGCTTCCCCTGGCCTGGTATAGGTTTATAGATGACATCTTTGTGGTCTGGACTCATGGTGAAGAAACACTCCTTAATTTCCTCCATAACCTCAACTCCTTTTCGAATCTGAATTTCACCTGGTCCTTCTCCAAAACCCAAGCCACCTTCCTGGATGTTGACCTTCATCTTGTTGAAGCTCACATCCACACCTCTGTCCATATCAAACCCACAAACAAACAACAGTACCTTCACTTTGATAGCTGCCATCCTTTCCACATCAAACGCTCCCTTCCCTACAGCCTAGGTATTTGTGGCAAACGTGACGAATCCCTCAACAATTACACCAATAACCTGACCAGTGCTTTCCTCTCCCGCAACTATCCTGCAGACCTTGTCCACAAACAGATTTCCCGAGCAATACATTCCTACCCGTCCAACAACAATGTTCCTACCCCCAGACCACACAGAAGCATCCCCCTTGTCACTCAATATTATCCTGGCCTCGAAAACATCAACAAATTACTCCGCCAGGGATATGAATTTCTCAAGTCAACCCCTGAAATGATATCATCCCTTGACAAAATTCTCCCCACACCACCCAGAGTTGCCTTTCGTCGCCCCCCTAACCTCCGTAACATCCTTGTTAAATCCTACAATATTCCCAGACTACCTTCTCTACCCAGCGGTTCCTACCCCTGTAACCGATCCCGCTGCAAAACCTGCCCCATGCATCCCCCCACAACCACCTACTCCAGCCCCGCTACTGGTAAAACATACACAATTCAAGGCAGGGCTACGTGTGAAACTACACATGTCATTTATCAACTGACATGCCTGCACTGCACAGCCTTTTACATCGGCATGACAACAACTAAACTGGCTGAGCGCATGAACGGATGAACGGACACAGACGAATTGTCCGCCTAGGAGATGCCCAATACCCAGTAGCGGAGCATGCCCTCCAGCATAATTCTAGGGACCTAGGAACCTGCTACACCGTATGTGCCATTTGGCTTCTCCCACCCAACACCAGTCCCTCTGAACTGCGGAGATGGGAACTTGCACTCCAACACATCCTTTCATCCCGCCATCCCCCTGGACTGAACCTACGTTAAACAACCTCACTCCCATTCACCCTTCAGTCTTCTCCTCTTTCCCTTTCCTCTTTAGCCATTCACGCATCTTTTCATCCTACATAGTTGTGTTTATCTTTATACTATATACCTCTTTACTTCTGTATGCATCCTCTTTGGTTTGAATCTGGCACAGTACTTACAGTAGAATATCTTTGGCTTCCCTCTGACAACCATGCCTCCATCCTTGCTACCCTCCCATTTTCCTTTCCCTGTTGCTTCATAACCTGGGTTGTGAGTAACTGAATCTCCTTTCCCTTCTTGCCTTTCTTTCCCCTCTCTCCTCCCTGATGAAGGAACATTTGTTCCGAAAGCTAGGAATGTAAATTTTCAGTTCTGTTTTATGTGTATCTATCGGCTGTACTGAGCTGAGGTAAGTACTGGCCAGCCCCTCTATCTCTTTGTTAGTATTTGTTTCACATCTTTATATGAGATTTTCCATTAATCATTTATTATTATTATTGTATTATTATTTAACAGAAACAGAATTTTCTGGCGAGACATTCGACAGGTTCGCTAACTCGGATGAACAATCGGCTTCCGACATAACCCAGACCTCCGCTACATTACAGCACAGTTCGTCACGGCAACCCCGTCCATCAGATCATTGCTGCCAACGGATTGTCAACTCCACTGTTCCTACAACAGTTACGAGTCAAACGATTACGACCACTGACCACCGCGACATCCGTTGCTGCCTGGTGGCGTTGTTGGCATACGATGTGGTAACAAAAGTATACAAGTGGGGCAGACACGTAGAGAAGATACGGGTTGCAAATGGGGAAAGCCATTGAGATAAGTGACTCTGACAAAAGCTAGATTACTACTACGCAGTGCCTGTGAAAGAGCATCTCCAAAATGGATAAGCTGATCAAATGTTTACACGCCACTGTCTCCAGCATCTAGAGAAAGAGGTAGAAGGGCAGTGAAAGTAGCACTAGGCACTAAACGGTTGGACGTCCACGACTCTTCAGAGAACGTGGGCAGGATAGGTGGTGAGCTGTGGCGTCTCGGCCAAACGAGCACAATGTCGGTGCACACACAAGTGTTTCATCGTACATTATCGATCACGATGTTACGCAGCAGACCACCCCTACGTGTTCAAACGTTAACCCGACAACATTGTCAATTACACTACTGGCCATTAAAATTGCTATACCAAGAAGAAATACATATGATAAACTGGTATTCATTGGACAAATATATTATACTAGAACTGAGATGTGATTACATTTTCACGCAATTTGGGTGCATAGATCCTGAGAAATCAATACCCAGAACAACCACTTCTGGCCGTAATAACGGCCTTGACAGGCCTGGGCATTGAGTCAGAGCTTGGATGGCGTGTCCAGGTACAGCTGCCCATGCAGCTTCAACACGATACCACAGTTCATCAAGAGTAGTGACTGGTGTATTGTGACGAGCCACTTGCTCGGCCACCATTGACCAGACGTTTTCAACAGGTGAGAGACCTGGAGAATGTGCTGGCCAGGGCAGCAGTCGAACATTTTTTGTATCCAGAAAGGCCCGTACAGGACCTGCTACATGCGGTCGTGCATTATCCTGCTGAAATGTAGGGTTTCGCAGGGATCGAATGAAGGGTAGAGGCACGGGTCGTAACACATCTAAAATGTAACGTCCACTGTTCAAAGTGACAAGAGGTGACCGAGACGTGTAAGCAATGGCACCCCATACCATCACGCCGGGTGATACGCCAGTATGGCGATGACGAATACACGCTTCCAATGTGCGTTCACCGCAATGTCGCCAAACACGGATGCGACCATCATGATGCTGTAAACAGAACCTGGATCCATCCGAAAAAATGACATTTTGCCATTCGTGCACCCAGGTTCGTCATCGAGTACACCATCGCAGGCACTCCTGTCTGTGATGCAACGTCAAGGGTAACCGCAGCCTTGGTCCCCGAGCTGATAGTCCATCCTGCTGCAAACGTCGTCAAACTGTTCGTGATATGGTTGTTGTCTTCCAAACTTCCCCAACTGTTGACTCAGGGATCGATACGTGGCTGCACGATCCGTTACAGCCATGCGGATAAGATGCCTGTCATCTCGACTGCTAGTGATACGAGACCATTGGGATCCAACACAGCGTTCCGTATTACCCTCCTGAACCCACCGATTCCTTATTCTGCTAACAGTCATTGGATCTCGACCAATGCGAGCAGCAATGTCGCGACACGATAAACCGCAATCGCGATGGGTTACAATCCGACCTTTATCAAAGTCGGAAACGTGATGGTACGCATTTCTCTTCCTTACACGAGGCATCACAACAACGTTTCACCAGGCAACGCCAGTCAACTGCTGTTTGTGTATGAGAAATCGGTTGGAAACTTTCATCATACCAGCTCGTTGTAGGTGTCGCCACCGGCGCCAACCTTGTGTGAATGCCCTGCAAAGCTAATCATTTGCATATCTTCCTGTCGGTTAAATTTCGCGTCTGTAGCACGTCATCTTCGTGGTGTAGCAATTTGAATGGGCAGTAGTGCACATGTGCAGTGGCCGCGGGACCGTCGGGGTTCGACTGACGATCGATGAAACGTGTCAGCTCTTCGGGTGAATCACATTTTTGGTAAACAACGGTCATGTCCACAAATGCCGCCATCGAGGTGAACGGCGGCTGAGAATGTGCAGCGCACCACGGACGCGGGCTGGTAGGACCAGCGTTATGCTCTGGGAGACATTCTCCCGCATTTGCTCAGCACCTGTGGCAGTAATCAAAGGCACACTGATAAATGCAAACCACCCTTCACGCTAGATGTCTTCCCCAATGGCGGTGTTATCTTTCTGCAGTATAGTTGTCCGCATCTTGGAGTCAGAACCGTGGAACAGCAATTTGAGGAGCATTATAGCTCACATTAATGTCTCGTTGACCAAATTCGCGTGATGGAAATCCTGTGTGTTTTGCCACTATGAGGCATCACCACCGCGCACACAAATCGGCAGCCCATTATTTGTGCGAATCACGTGACCTGTGCATAAATATCTAGAGCCACAAACCTACCAATAAGCTGTCGGACCCTTACACGCAGAATCAGCGATGTACTGCATTCCACAGAGAGACAAACACGCTATTAAGCAGGTGGTCATAATGTTTTGGCTCTACAGCTGCTAAGAGCTCGCCTCAGCAGCTTCGCGCATCTACCGGGTGATCAAAAAGTCAGTATAAATTTGAAACTGAATAAATCACGGAATAATGTAGATAGGGAGGTACAAATTGACACACATGCTTGGAATGACATAGGGTTTTATTAGAACCAAAAAAATACAAAAGTTCAAAAAATGTCCGACAGATGGCGCTTCATCTGATCAGAATAGCAATAATTAGCATAACAAAATAAGACAAAGCAAAGATGATCTTTACAGGAAATGCTCAATATGTCCACCATCATTCCTCAACAATAGCTGTAGTCGAGGAATAAAGTTGTGAACAGCACTGTAAAGCATGTCTGGATTTATGGTGAGGCATTGGCGTCGGATGTTGTCTTTCAGCATCCCTAGAGATGTCGGTCGATCACGATACACTTGCGACTGCAGGTAACCCCAAAGCCAATAATCGCACGGACTGAGGTCTGGGGACCTGGGAGGCCAAGCATGACGAAAGTGGCGGCTGAGCACACGATCACCACCAAACGACGCGCGCAAGAGATCTTTCACGCGTCCAGCAATATGGGGTGGAGCGCCATCCTGCATAATCATCGTACGTTCCAGCAGGTGTTTATCAGCCAGGCTAGGGATGATGCGATTCTGTAACGTATCGGCGCACCTCTCACCCGTCACGGTAGCAGTTTCAAAACCAGAATCACGCATATCCTCGAAGAAAAAAAGCCCGATAATGTTAGATGTGGTAAATCCAGCCCATACCGTGACTTTCTCGTCGTGCAATGGAGTTTCCACGACAGTTCTAGGATTTTCGGTAGCCCAAATTCTGCAGTTGTGGGCACTGACAGACCCTCGGAGCGTGAAATGAGCTTCGTCGGTCCACAACACGTTACTCAACCAATCATGTCCATTATAATTATCCGGGATGTTATGCCGTGGTCGGTTGATGAATTCTGTGTCGATTCCCAACGTTTCGTCTCCGACTGCGGGAGACATCTTCAAGGGGGTCCGTAGCTGGCCGGCCGGTGTGGCCGTGCGGTTCTAGGCGCTTCAGTCTCGAACCCCGTGACCGCTACGGTCGCAGGTTCGAATCCTGCCTCGGGCTTGGATGTGTGTGATGTCCTTACGTTAGTTAGGTTTAAGTAGTTCTAAGTTCTAGGGGACTGATGACCACAGATGTTAAGTCCCACAGTGCTCAGAGCCATCTGAACCACTTTTGGTCCGTAGCTCGATGGAAGGTACAACACACCCGCTGGCTCGCTACTGACTGTCGCTAAATTCCGTGTCCGCGCGCTCCAGCGCCGCGGCGTGACGTCACGTGTTTTGGAAACGTCAGTGCAATTGGCCGCTGTCCGTCGCCGTTGCCATCACCCAGTAGTGGACGGGTGGTACACATCTTCCTCAACACCGGCATCGATATACCGTTTCATTTCACGCCCTCCTCCTTTCGGTTGAAATTATTTAGGTGTTTAGCGATTTCGATTGCCTCCCTGTAGAGCCTTTCGTAATACCCGCTTGTGGCCGCTAGTACTTGCGTCTCCTCGAAACGAATAATTATACTGGACATGATATTTCCGGCCGTGAAAGTCTACATTTTAGTAACTCAACCAATCGTCATCTTCCGGCATCTTTTGAAACGCCCACACCGCAAATGCCCTCCGCTTCACTAAATCGCCAGGTAACAGGTGCCCGTTCGAATCCCCTTCGTATGGCGATAGGATCGTAACGCTGAACCAGCACATTCCCCGTTCTGATAATACAGCTTCACTAAAAGCGCCTTTTCAGGTAACGTCAACATGCTGCGACTGCTGGCGCATCAGATTCTCAGACTCTTATTACAGCTCCTTTTACACACGATTGTCATGCGCAGTCACTGACGTTTCGCTGTCCAGCGCCATCTGTCGGACATTTTGTGAACTTCGTTTTTTTTTTTTGTTCTAATGAAACCCCATGTCATTCCAAGCATGTGTGTCAATTTTCACCTCTCTATCTACATTATTCCGTGGTTTATTAAGTTTCAAATTTATACCGACTTTTTGGTCACCCGGTACTTCGAGCAGTCACTTAACGCGTTCCCTATAGGCTACCTCTCCCCGTCAACGACGCCACACCTCTGTAGTCGATTATTGTCTCACCTGCACCCGTTGGCACTCTACAACTGAAAGCTGCCAACAGTGCTGTCAGCTATTGGGGATACTTTGGTGACTCTACCACAGTAAACGTACTAATCTGAGCCACCACCCACACGAAATGAACAACACGAGGTACACAGGTAAAGAGCTACTACCGGAACTGAAGCTGTGAAGGCAAGTCGCGAGTCACGGTCGGATAGCTCAGCAAGCACAACACCTGCTCGCAGAAAGTGGAGGTCCCAGGTTGCAGTCACGACTTGACCCACAGTTTAGACCTGCCACGAAATATCGGTGACAACATATTATAAACAACAACTAGAATTGAAACATACAAACAAAACACCCCAGGCACCATTTACGTAAGGCATGACACCGCACTTCACTTCAAACATTATGGAATTCGTGATGGGACAATCTACTGGTTTTAACCACCACTTTGCCAGTCGGCCGCGCGGGATTAGCCGATCGGTCGAAGGCGCTGCAGTCATGGACTGTGCGGCTGGTCCCGGCGGAGATTCGGGTCCTCCCTCGGGCATGGGTGTGTGTGTGTGTTTGTCCTTAGGATAATTTAGCCTCAAGTAATGTGTAAGCTTGGGGACTGATGACCTTAGCAGTTTAGTCCCATAAGATTTCACACACATGTGAATATTTTACCCGTCGATTTTTTCTTTCGGTCGGTTTTTTCAGTCGAGTGCAAGACCAGAATGTCGCGGCTAAGGCCCCCGCAAACGATCAAATGTGTTTGACGAAATCGTTATCTGACTACGGATTTGCCAAGCAAGCCCGTATCGGATTTTGAGGCATTGTAGCACAACACGCCGAAAAGACAATGACGTCTCTCGGATAGACCTTCAATGCGCTGCAGCGCTGAAACTGCACATTTAACCGATGAGCAAGTAAATCCATCAGTACGGCACAACAGCATCGCAAAGCGTGGCGTCTAGATTGCCTGGACGATGTGGCTTTGTTGACGCAATCTGAGCACAGGACATGTGATCCAGTTGGCCAATTACAGCGAGCACAGAAGACGTGAACCGACTAGGCAATGGCAAAGTGACTGTTTCGTCTCGCCCGCACACACAAATTAATACACATATAGCAGCTACAGAAATAACTAGAGCTATGGTTTCTTATATAATTTTGGTTCCGCTTTTTTCCGTCATGTGTTTAGCCTGGGACGTAAGACGACATGTTAAACGGTCACCAACGAAGGAATCACATTGCTACTCTTGTATGTAGAAATCTTTTTCATCCCGAATATACAGGGTGCGTCAAAAAAACGTATAAGACGACATGTGAAACGGTCACCAATGAAGCAATCACATTGCTACTCTTGTATGTAGAAATCTTTTCCATCCCGAATATACAGGGTGCGTCAACAAAATGTATACACACTTTGAACTGTCATAGAGAATTTATTTCCCGTTCTACAAGGTTTAATATATGTGAGAAAGTAATGTTATGTTTCTTCAACAAGTGGCAGCAGTGGCAAGGAAGTACCTGCAACATGGCGGACGTACGTTTGAGCTTCGAAGCGCGGAAGCAGATAATTAAGTGGTACTGGAAGTTTGAGAATGTAGCTGCGGTTCGAAGACAGTGGAGAAGTGAGTATGGTACAGAACCACCTCCAAGGTTAACAATTACACGTCTACGAGAGAAATTCGAAATTCGTGGAACAGTGTGTGATGTGCATAAAGGTCGATCAGGGCGACCTCGTACAGCTACAAGTGATGATTCCCCACAACTGCGGTCTCGGAACTGTTTCAGCGTTCACCTCAAAAATCTTCGAGGCAAGCGGCACGTGAGAGTAATGTAAGTGCTGGTAGTGTGCTACGCATTCTGAAGAAAGGCAAGTTTCGCGTGTACATTCCGAGGCTGGTGCAACAGCTAAGTGACGACGATCCAGATAGAAGGTTAGAATTTTGTGAATGGGTTCAGGAGATGGTGAGACGTGAACCGGGATTTATAGGTAGCATTATTTGGTCGGATGAAGCCCAATTCAAACTCAATGGAACTGTCAATAGCCACAATTGTGTGTACTGGGCTGAAGATAATCCTCACATTACAGTTGAAAAGGCTGTGAATTTGCCTGGTGTAAATGTGTGGTGTGGTTTGTGTGCAAGGGGACTCATTGGGCCTTTCCACTTTGAAGGTACTGTTACTGGAGAAACGTACCTAACAATGCTTGCTGACTCCATATTCCCTGCCATTCGTGCATTATACGGTAATGATGAGTTTTATTTCCAACAAGATGGCGCCCCGCCGCACTATCATAGGGACGTACGAGCATACCTGGATCACAATGTGCCAGGCCAGGGGATAGGACGCACGGGACCAATAGAGTTTCCTGCACGCTCTCCAGACCTCACGCCGCTGGATTTCTTCTTACGGGGCACAGTAAAAGATGAGGTGTACAAACGTAAACCAAGTAACCTGAACACACTTTGGAATGAGATTCAGGCCGCGTGCGCAGAAATCTCATTGGACACTTTGGTACAATGTCGGAGTCAGTGGTGACTCGTACTCAGAAATGTATTGATGCTGAAGGCCACTAGTTTGAACATTAATCACATTTGCAAACGTACATTTATTTTTCCAATTGGACTTTAAGTTTTCAGAAATTTAACATTGTAGGCCGGGAAATAAATTTTCTATGACGCTTCAAAGTGTGTATACAGTTTTTTGACGCACCCTGTATAATGATTTCGATTTCGCGATTCCCAAGGGTGTGTCACGGCTTGGACATAATAACAGAACTTAATCCTAGAACATTAAAGGGGGACGGTGACGAGGGGGGGGGGGGGGGGACACATGACACTGACATTACTAAAACGTTCAAATGTGTGTGAAATCTTATGGGGCTTAACTGCTAAGGTCATCAGTCCCTAAGCTTACACACTGCTTAACCTAAATTATTCTAAGGACAAACACACACACACACACACACACACACACACACACACACACACACACCAATGCCCGAGGGAGGACTCGGACCTCCGCCGGGACCAGCCGCACAGTCCATGACTGTAGCGCCTTAGACTGCTCGACGGACATTACTACTAACCATCTTAAATTTTACTATCCTTATTTTATTCTAAGGAACTCATAATTTATAGTTTACACACTAATTAATTACAATTATAAGGTCTCCATCGGTTTGTTACATACAAAATGTCCTGTTTTACGCCGTATACTGACGATCGTACTGTTAATAGTGTTGACGGGAACCACGTTGGCGCCAACTGCAATCGTCAGTTCTAGGCGGGTTCAGAGACCTTGGGTTACATTACTGGCAGTGAAGCTGTGACTTTTGTATCTTTTGTTGTTACACGTACTTGGCTGTTCTACGAATAGGTCGCGATTTGCAGGTGCGCGATTAAGCTCTTTGTGGCTGTATTTTCCGAATTTCTCGCGATTTCCTGTACTATTGTTAAGCCGGGGCATGTGATCACAGCTTGAATCGGCAGCAAAAATCTGGCTTTGGTGACAGACTGATCTGTAGCGTGTAGCCAGAGGCCTACGTACGGTTGGAATACAACAGTCTGGTTGTGACTTGGCGCAGCGAAATTTCGAAAAAGGAAACTCAACAATGGCCGTGAAATCTTACAAAACTGTCGGTGGAATTCAGGGAGAGCCGAGCTAAAAAACGCTTCCTTGAGCCCACTGAATTTCGGATGAAGGAAGTGTTGTTCAGAATAATAAAAGGAAAGATCCTCTCTGGAACGACGATCGTTAGTGACTGCTTCAGTTAATACAACACCCTAGTCGGCACTGTAGGTTTTCAGCAGGTCAGAGTGAACCATAGTCTGAACTTTATAGATACGAAAGAGCGTTCCGTCCACACACAGAACGTGGAGAGAATGAAGTGGGACTCCAGAGGTGCCTTCCACAAAACGGCAGAAAGACCAAATATTTCCAGGGTTACCTAGCAGAGTGTATGTTCTGTCGAGTACATAACCAAAAATAAATATTACATCCATTTTTCGTTGAAGCGGGTGAAGTTTACCCTTCCAGCGGAATTAAGTTATAGGAAGTCTTTTGAAGAATGTTGTAAGCACAAGTCGCGACTACAATTCAGGTCTCTTTTTGGGGTAACCGACGCCTTCAATTTTCTCGACATTACAGGTATGTTACGGCTGCATTTTGCTAGGTACTGTACGTTTTGTACAGTACATTGGAATATTCACTTTATTTGTGTTTCAGTCTTAACAATTTTTTCGTCGATTGTGAGTAGGCGCGTTGAAAATGCGATGATATGAGTGGCTGATTATATAACGTGTAATGTACTCTCATTCTGTGTTCTGATTGGCTGAAGCTATCACGTTCCTCTGCCCAGACTGTACAACAAAGGCATACCGTGCAGCGCAATCTCGCTTTCACATTTTCCGAAGTTATTGTCCCACATAGACCAGATATGTAGTGCTGTATTTGGTGGATTTCGTATTTATACATGCTTATCACGCAAATACGCAGTTTCGGTGCTACAGTGCGTTATAGTTCTATCCAAGATAGTCCTGTTTTTCTAGGTTTGTTGAGCTACACTGCCTGAAAGTACGATACTGACAGACGAGATGTGTTCAAAAAGTAAGGCGACTTTATATTTTTATGAAAAAACATTTATTTATCGATCAATATTCATGCTGTCCCCTTCAGAGTAATCCCCTCAGATACAATACACTTGTGCCAACGTTTCTTCCAATCCTCGAAGCACTTCTCATAAGCACTTTTTGGTACAGCTTTGAGTACTTCCAGCAATGCAGTTTTTATTTACTCTATCGTTGAAAATCTTTGTCCTTTTATAGGTCTCTTCACTTTTGGGAACAGGAAAAAGGTCGCAGGGAAACGAATCCGGTGAATATTGTGGCTGAGGAATGATTGTCGTGTTGTTTTCGGCCAAAAAATCTCCCACAAGCAACGGTCAGTGAGCAGGTGCATTATCGTGATGCAAAAGCGGTGAGTCGATTTTCTTCAATTCCGGACGTCTTCTGCCTATCGCTTCTCGCAAACCGCACATAACGTCAAGGTAATACTCATTGACCGTACGACCTTGAGGCCAAAATTCACGATGCACTACGCCACTGTGATTGAAAAAAAAAAAAAGTGAGCAGCAGAACTTTGACATTTGATCGGACTTGGCATGCTTTTTTCGGTCTTGGCTCTCCGGGATGCTTCCACTGGGAGGACTGGGCTTTGGTTTTTGACTTCACAACCGTAAACCCATGTTTCGTCACCAGGTACGACCCATTTCAGCAAAGCAGGATCATCACTGTCGTAAGTCAAGAGCTCCTGAACGATGCCACAGTTCTTCTGATCAAAATTGAGAAGTTTCGAAACAAACTTCGTTAAAACTTGTCTCATGCCAAAAAACAACTGCATGACACGAGCCGACCGATATGCCAACATACTCAGCAACTTCTCTTACGGTAATTCGACTATCTTCCAAACCAATTTTCTTTACAGCTTCGACGCTGTCAGCTGTTGTTGATGTGCTGAGGCGTCCAGAGCGAGGTTCGTCAGTGGCATCTCGGCTATCTTGGAAAAGCTTGTACCACTTGTAAACTTCTTTTTCACTTAGAGCAGACTCACCGTATGCCACTGTCAACATCTGAAGTTTTTTAGAGCACTTGATTCCATTTTTTCATAAAAAATTTTATGATGCAAATTCTTTGCTCAATTTTTTATAATAATCAAAAATCGTCGAGCACACTAAAACACGTCTAACCTTTTCTATCTGTCAAAAACAAACTTGAAACTGAACATATGTTCGGGACATGTGTACCAACATAACAAAACAAAAAGATCGATAACCGGATGTACGTTGTCCGCGCAATTTTAAAAGTCACCTTACTTTTTGAACAGCCCTCGTATAAAATTCTACCACTTTTTAACAGTAATGAGAATAGCGACAAATGCAGACAAAGCCGTCCTGGTATTGAAGTTGGTGCTATGTTTGAAGAAGGAGAAGAAGAAGAAGAAGAAGAAGAAAGAAAGAACAAAAAGGTCACTGGTCCAGGAAATGGCTTAAAATGAGAGATTTACACATCAAAATCTGCTAAACGGGCCTATTATTATCAGAACCCGATGATAAAATCAACTTTCTTCGAATGGGCAACAAAACTCTCAAAAACTCGTTGTGGGCCGCGTAAAAGAGGAAATTCGTGTGTCACATTCGCTCTTATCTAGCCACACACATGCCAAACAAGCCCATACACGTGCCAAGAAAGATTGTCAATTTAACCTTACTTTTGAAGCAGACGCTTTTTGTGTATTCTGCATTTTGGCACTTGCGGGAATGGCTAGAAGTGCAGATACAGTAATTGTAACAGGAATCTGGAACAATGTTAAAAGAACAATACGCTGGTACAGGGAATGGTTAAAAATGAGAGAGGAATACACGCACGAAAACCCGTAAACGACAGTGACCCGTTAGTAACTTCGTCCTCACACTGAAAAAAAAAATGAAAAAAGACAAAAAAGAAAGCGCCAAGTATTGTACGCGCAAAATTATTCTCTTATACTTGGTCCTCTGACGCGGAAGAACCGAAGGACTTCGATTTATTTATGTCATTGCACTCACTCTTGCATGTTATACGTAAAACATCGATTTTGTTCATAAACCTTTCCTACCAAGTATATGGCTGGGAAAGATGTGATACCTCTACCATTTTGATCATTGTCAGCGCTATTTTGTTTTTGTCCTTGATCGTATATTCCACAGTTGTGGAAACTCACAATACAGTGAGATAAATTGCAATAAAACAATTTTCAATAAACATGCGCTGCGTATCATCGACACAACCAACGTCCGAAATCTTGTCAAATTTTCCGCCAATCAGAATTTCTCGCACACACGTTAAGCACGATCTAAACTTGACAAACATGCCAAGCATCACGGAACACGGCGAAATACACGCATCAAAAACAGTTTTGCATCACCTCGGTACCGAGAGTTCCGGACCTGTACAGAAAATTGGAACGGAGATCGACATAATCATCATTTCCGCCATTTTATTGCTCATGAAAGCCACACATTGCATGTTGTACCACCATACAGTGAGACCTTGGAGAGGTGGTAGTCCACATTGCTGTACACACCGGTATCTCTAATACCCATTAGCATGTCCTCTTGCACTGATACACGCCTGTATTATACGTGGCATACAACCCACAAGTTCATCAAGGCACTGTTGATCCAGATTGTCCCAATCCTCAACGGCGATTCGGCGTAGATCCCTCAGAGTGGTTGGCGTGTCACATCGTCCATGAACAGCCCTTTTCAGTCTATCCCAGGCATGTCCGATATTCATGTCTGGAGAACATGCTGGCCACTCTAGTCAAGCGATGTCGTTATCCTAAAGGAAGTCATTCAGATGAGGGCGCGAATTGTCCTCCATGAAGACAAATGCATCGCGAACATGCTACCTATACGGTTGCACTATCGGTCGGAGGATGGCGTTCACGTATCGTACAGCCGTTACCGGTGCCTTCCATGACCACCAGCGGCGTACGTCGGCCCCACATAATGGCACCTCAAAAACAGCAGGGAACCTCCACATTGCTGCACTCGCTGGACAGTGTGTCCAAGGCGTTCAGCCTGACGGGGTTGCATCCAAACACGTCTCCGACGATGGTCTGGTTGAAGGCGTATGCGACACTCACCGGTGGAGAGAACGTGATGCCAATCCTGAGCGGTCCATTCGGCGTGTTGTTGGGCCCATCTGTACCACGCTGCACGGTGTCGTGGTTGCAAAGATGGATCTCGCCATGGACGTCGGGAGTGAAATTGCGCATCGTGCAGCCTATTGCGCGCAGTTTGAGTCATAAGACAAGGTCCTGTGGCTGCACGAAAAGCATTATTCAACATGGTGGCGTTGCTGTCAGGGTTCCTCCGAGTCATAATCGGTAGGTAGCGCTCATCCACTGCAGTAGTAGCCCTTCGGCGGCCTGATCGAGCCATGTCATCGACAGTTCCTGTATCTCCCCCATTTCCGAACAACGTCGCTTTGGTTCACTCCGATACGCCTGGACACTTCCCTTGTTGAGAGCCCTTCTTGGCACAAAGTAACAATGCGGGAGCGATCGAACCGCGGTATTGACCGTCTAGGCACGGTTGAATTACAGACAACACGAGCCGCGTACCTACTTCCTGGTGGAATGACTGGAACTAATTGGCTGTCGGACTCCCTCCGTCTAATAGGCGCTGCTCATGCGTGGCTGTTTACATCTTTAGGCGGGTTTAGTGACATCTCTGTTCAGTCAAAAATGGTTCAAACGGCTCTGAGCACTATGAGACTTAACATCTCAGGTCATCAGTCCCCTTGAACTACTTGAACCTAACCAACCTAAGGACGTCACACACATCCACACCCGAGGTAGGATTCGAACCTGCGACTGTAGCGGTAGCGCGGTTTCAGACTGAAGCGCCTAGAACCGTTCGGCCACAGTGGCCGGCTTCTGTTCAGTCACAGGGACTGTGTCTGTGATACAATATCCACAGTCAACGCCTATCTTCAGTAGTTTTGGGAACGGAGGTGATGCGAACACAGTGATGTTTAACAAAATGGTCGTTTACGTGGGCCCTTACGTCAGCTTTCCGGCTTTTTCGCTCACTCTCAGGGCCTGCGTGGCTTCACTTACGCCGTGGTCACAGTCGCCCCGATATCGGTGCATTCCGCCGACGACCGACATCAGCCGGAAACGGCCGATCTTTTCAAATCAGTACGCCATTACGTGCGCGGTCACGGTGTCATTGCCCGAGCGCACAGACTTCGGATGACGTCGGTGAAATTCACGTGGTTTTTTTTTCGGTCGTAATGGCCGTCACGACACGAAACATGGACTGTAGGTAACTGGTGTTTAGTCACAGGCTGAGTTTTGTTACATCGGGATATAGCCGACCGTAACCTATGGAGTGAAATCACTGGTTTATTGGAAACCAAAAGTAGGCAAAATATAATTCGTTCCAGTGACAAGGGTGATGTGCCTTATGCTTTAAGTTTTTGTGGTGGATCTGTTTTGTTTATGGTAGGTGGATATTACCTGTTTACAAATTATTATTACTGCTTTTTGGGCTATGGTAGGTGGATATTAGCTGTGTACAAATTATTATCACTGGTAAATAACGTGCTTTGCAAATGTGTGTATCTGTGTATTTCCACTTTCAGGATGTGTACACAGATAAGAAAAAAATTTCCCGATTTTTCCCTGGATTTCCCAGTTAAAGCACATTTTCCCACGTGAAAATTACGCTTGTTCCACGGTAAGTGAAAGTATACTTTCCCTCGGTGCTGTAAAAATATCAGTCCTTTGAATGGTAAAGGTTTTACCTCGGAGCTGAAAACTATCAGTCCTTTGAATGGTAAAGGTTTTACACACCAGCGTTGAACTCCCCGGGCCTACAGAGAAGGAAAATACTCGGCAAAATAAATTTTGGAAAGCTCTCTGATGTGCATCATCATTTACGCTCCATATTTTCTTATCCGAATTACGGAAGTATACATTCGAATTCCACCAAATACAGTAAGTTAGTTTTGGAAGTATTGAAATCGAGTTTGAAATGCGCGTTTGTTAGCCAATCGTAGCTCATGTCACGTGATCTCGCCAGCCAACGACAGTAGACATTCAGAGCATAGGACACGTGATGTAGACAGCCAATAGCAACATCACTGTTAACTGGCGCGATCGCACAAATAGGAAAAGTTAATGATTTAAATTAATGTACATACTGTAGCTACAAGAAAAGCTAAGGTTTCACATACGATACTGGTCTTTTTGCGTGTGTTACACTTTAAGATACATCACTCAAATGTACCAGTAAAATTTTAAATAATGACAATGTCTGGTCTTCTGGACTCGAAGTTCTTCTAAGTGGCTGGTTCTCAGTGCGTTAAGTTTTAAATAAGAGTTAAACGCTCGCTGATTTAAGCATTTCATTGCACATTTTCGCGCGTAACATAATTCATCTTGCGTAAAAGCAAATTTACTTTTGAAGTAAGGCTTTTCGAAGCACCATTCACAATATTCATTCACAATATTTTCGCCGGCCTGTGTGGCCGAGCGGTTCTAAGCGCTTCAGTCTGGAACTCTGCGACAGCTACGGTCGCAGGTTCGAATCCTGCCTCGGGCATGGAGGTGTGTGATGTCCTTAGGTTAGTTAGGCTTAACTAGTTGTAAGTTCTAGGGGACTGATGACCTCAGATGTTAAGTCCCATAGTGCTCAGAGCCATTTGAACCACAATGTTTTCCTGCGAGCTGTGAAAAACAGATTCGTTTCAGCAGTTACCAGAGAGCGCCGGAGAACAGGCGTTACTGCTCGGGGGCAGCTATAGGGACGCAGGAAGCCCGTATGTTCGTGTATTTAAGAGATATCACACGACGACATAAAAGAAATAGAACATCGGAGGTTACTGGAGCATCGGAATTTCGTAAACCATACTAAAATGCACAATTCAGCTTAAAGTGCACATTCGTATGTCCAGATTCACAATGAAGTAGAACGAACCTGATATTCAGGTTTTCGGGATGCAAATTTTCTTAGCATACCAGTATCATGTTTGGTTCTTTATTATGGCATAATGCAATTTGCTTGAAGTACCAGTACTGTATTATCTTATGTTTGGTTCTTTGTTATGGCTTAATGTTATACGTGCCAGATGATGAAAATGTGCACTTTAAAACCAGTGAACAGTTGATAAAAGCCAATAGTGTGGAATGAAACACTTCGTTTCCAATAAATTGACTGCTTCTGCGAAAAAGATTAATAAAAGCAGCATTTATTTAGCAAAGCGACAAAAATAACTTCACTGTTCTGCAAGGCAATCAATGCCCGACTTCCAAAAATGTGGAAATACAGTAAAATCAGAAAACTGAAACAAACAACATATCTTGGCCCTCCGTGATTATGTGAGTGTACTTTAATTCACTTAGCAGCTCCCAGCCACAGAAAACCGTTTTGTTTTCATTTGACTTTAGAACTGTAAACGAGAAGGAAACAGCAAAATCACTAACTGTAAACACAGCTCACGTGAAGACTAACCCCGTCCCCACGCGCGAATGTGGCAACTTGGGCGCGCCAGAAAAAAATTTTCCGGGTAATATCTGGCTGCTTGTTGCTGTTGCTGGCCGCTGTGACCGAGCGGTTCTAGGCGCTTCAGTCTGGAACCGCGCTGCTGCTACGGTCGCAGGTTCGAATCCTGCCTCGGGCATCGATGGGTGTGATGTCCTAAGGTTAGTTAGGTTTAAGTAGTTCTAAGTCTAGGGGACTGATGACCTCAGATGTTAAGTTCCACAGTGCTTAGAGCCCTTTGAACCATTTTGTTACTGTTGCTGATACAACCAACAGCCACGCTTCAAGCAGGAAAAGGTACTGCCCATAGGCAACTCAACCGCGCATCCGCACGTGCCCGCTGGCAACTGCTCAAATGAACTTAAACGTAAACAATTGTGACGTCAGGCTCATCGGCAGCATTTTATTGGTACGAAGTATTCCACAGTCTTCGTCCTAACCCCTCTGACCAATTTGCTGTTTATCAGTTCTTACCAGTTAAAATTACAAAAATTTAAAAATGAAGACCAAAACAATGAAAATTTCCCGGAATTCTAAAAATTTCCCCGGTTTTTGTCGGTTTTCGCCCGGATGAATAAATTCCAGGGTTTCTCCCGGATTTCTCGGAGCATATACACCCTGACTCCTCGGTGATTTAGGTGTTCACAGTATTTTATATTCTAAGCTTTATGCGTGTCTTCCAAATGTATATTGAATGACTGTCATTTACGGTTAAGTGAAGTATGTCTGTACAACTTCAAATTAATTTAACAGAACAGATTTCGAATAGGCCCCTTCCCGGAGAGGTGTGATTCGAGGTCTATTAAAAAAAAAAAAAAAAAAAAGATAATCACATTAAAATGCAGTCGTGGCTCTAGTAAAACTAGACGTGACACATTGATGTTTGACATCTGGCGATTACATCTTTCCACTCATCAGGCTTATACTGCGTTTTGAAAAGTACAGTTTCAAAGTTTGTGTGTGATATGTTGGATGCTATTTACGATGCCCTAAACACTAATTTAAAATCTAATATTTTCACTTTTGCACCACACATTCCGGTACTACGAAATTTTTAATTTATTCTACGACGAATTTTGGAGTTGTGCTTCGTACAAATGCATCAAAAGATGCTGTAATATTGTTGATTTTCTTTATTAAAAGACATACTCAATCTATATAATACTCTCACCAGATATTTTGGTACTTCTTCCTCATATTCACTGGGCAAGTATTAAAAGAGCATTGAAGGTAACTAGATTCTTATCTGAATATACTGACAGTACTGCATTTATTTTCACCATAAAGTGAGCTGCTGTGAAACCGCTAATCTACCTTTCATTAATTAAATAATTCTTGTTGATTCACACTCGAATTTTGATCCATGCGCCATATAACAGAAACATCTACTTTCACCACGTAAATTATCCATATGTGCTCATAACCTCACTGGTAAACTTTTACACACCAAAGTCGCACATCCTGTCACTGTAGAATAATAAACTATACTCTGAACGTGTTTTGGAGAGAGGCCTAGACAATCTGGTGTTTTAAGCGAAAATAAATTAGACGAGATCGGGGACTCCTTGGGAAGATGTCCGAGAAAATCTCGGCGCCGTTTGGCACTGCAGACTGGTTGTCAAGAACATCTGCTCACAGAGCTCAGCACGAGCCGAAATTGAAACCGTAGAAAATTGCGGTAGTGCATCAACTCAGATACTGTTGCTCGACGTCGTTACTGCAACTGGCTGTTACAGTGTGTGCACGATGGGGAAGTTGATCCTGAGATGCTTTATTTTCTGATTAAGCCTGGCTGCATTTATTGGGGTACATAAATTCTCAGAGCAGTCGACATTGGAGCTCCGAAAATCCTCGTGAATTACATCAATAATCTCTGCATGATGTGAAAAGTGGAGTGCGGTGTGCAGTTAGTGCAATATTTTTCCACGAGGCAATACGTTCTGAAAGGCATGTAAACAATATATTACATTTTTTTTTCGAGAAGCAACACCTAATAAAAAGATGTACGGTTACTTTATACAGGACAATGCGAGAACACACGTCGCTAAAGGTTCGATGACAGCAATACGAAGTGTTTTTGATGAAGGGGTAGTTGACTGGCGTCCCCGTTCTCCAGATCTAAATCTGCGTGATCTTTTATCTTTCGACAATTTCAAAAGACAATATGTATGCAACCAATCCCCACACGCTCTAAGAGTTGGAAGACAGGTTTCGGCTAGTACTTTCCCAGACTTCGGCAACCGAAATTCCTGGAGTGTTTGTTAATGTGTTCAGGCTGCTCTTACCACAGACGGACATCATTCTGAGCACCTACTGTAAATAAAGGGAAGCTTAGGGGGGTGGGCGTAAGGCGTCAAACGGGCGGACTTGGAGCAGGAGAGGCACCACAGGACATTTTAATTTCCACTGGCTATACTTTCACAAATAAATTCGTAAAACTTTGTCAGCATGAGCAGGAAGCATTCAGGATTCACACCCACAGCAGTGGAAGTTCAGATACATAACAAAAAAATTTCTTTTTTCATGCGAAATTTCATCATATTTCACTTACTGATGGCTGCAACTGTGCTACGGGTACACATTTCTTCACAAGAAAGATTCTTAGATGAATTTTGCACTGCTTCTTAAACACAAATTCCTTAATGCAAAACACTAGAATTTTCCAAATCTATTAAAAACTGATAAAAACTGAGACAATTGACTACAAATTTTGAGTTTTTACGAAAGACGAAGTTTAAAATGTAACAGCTCATTCATTCTTTATAAATTAGACGAATTCTAGAGTTTCATACACCTGTAAGTATGATTTGTATGCTGTGCAGAATTCATCGCAAAATCTCTCTTACCTTTAAGAACAAACGTAGTAAGTGAAAAAACTATGAAAACTTACATGTTGTTGTTCTTGTTGTTGTCTTCAGTCCTGAGACTGGTTTGATGCAGCTCTCCATGCTACTCTATCCTGTGCAAGCTGCTTCATATCCCAGTACCTACTGCAGCCTACATCCTCCTGAATCTGCTTAGTGTATTCATCTCTTGGTCTCCCTCTACGATTTTCACCCTCCACGCTGCCCTCCAATACTAAATTGGTGATCCCTTGATGCCTCCGAATATGTCCTACCAACCGATCCCTTCTTCTAGTCAAGTTGTGCCACAAACTCCTCTTCTCTCCAATTCTATTCAATACCTCCTCATTAGTTATGTGATCTGCCCATCTAATCTTCAGCATTCTTCTGTAACCCCACATTTCGAAAGCTTCTATTCTCTTCGTGTCTAAACTATTTATCGTCCACGTTTCACATCCATACAAGGCTACACTCCGTACTAATACTTTCAGAAACAACTTCCGACACTTAAATCTATACTCGATGTTAACAAATTTCTCTTCTTCAGAAACGCTTTCCTTGCCATTGCCAGTCTCCTTTACTACTTTAAGTGTCTCATTTCCTAATCTAATTCCCTCAGCATCACCCGACTTAATTCGACTACATTCCATTATCCTCGTTTTGCTTTTGTTGATGTTCATCTTATACTCTCCTTTCAAGACACTGTCCATTCCGTTCAACTGCTCTTCCAAGTCCTTTGCTGTCTCTGACAGAATTTCAATGTCATCGGCGAACCTCGAGGTTTTTATTTCCTCTCCATAGATTTTAATACCTACTCCAAATTTTTCTTTTGTTTCCTTTAGTGCTTGCTCAATATACAGATTGAATAACATCGGGGAGAGGCTACAACCCTGTCTCACTCCCTTCTCAACCACTGCTTCCCTTTCATGCCCCTCGATTCTTATAACTGCCATCTGGTTTCTGTACAAATTGTAAATAGCCTTCGCTCCCTGTATTTTACTCCTGCCATCTTTAGAATTTGAAAGAGAGTATTCTAGTTTGATTGTCAAAAGCTTTCTCTAAGTCTACAAATGCTAGAAACCGAGGTGAGCTTCCACTAGTTTTTTCATTCGTCTGTATAGAATTCGCGTGGGTATTTTGCAGCCGTAATTTATTAAAGTGATAGTTCGGTAATTTTCACATCTGTCAACACCTGGTTTCTTTGTGATTGGAATTATTATATTCTTCTTGAAGCCTGAGGGTATTTCGCTGGTCTCATACATGTTGCTCACCAGATAGTAGAGTTTTGTCAGGACTGGCTCTCCCAAGGCCGCTAGTAGTTGTAATGGAATGCTGTCTACTCCCGGGGCCTTGTTTCGACTCGGGTCTTTCAGTGCTCTGTCAAACTCTTCATGCAGTATCGTATCTCCTATTTCATCTTCATCTACATCCTCTTCTATTTCCATAATATTGTCCTCAAGTACATCAATCTTGTATAGATCCTCTATATACCCCTTCCACCTTTCTGCTTTCCCTTCTTTGTTTAGAACTGGGTTTCCATATGAGCTCTTGATGTTCGTACAAGTGGTTCTCTTTCTCCAAAGGTCTGTTTAATTTTCCTGTAGGCAGTATCTATCTTACCCCTAGTGAAATAAGCCTCTACATCGTTACATTTGTGCTCTAGCCATCCCTGCTTAGCCATTTTGCACTTCCTGTCGATCTCATTTTTGAGACGTTTGTATTCCCTTTTGCCTGCTTCATTTACTGCATTTTTATATTTTCTCCTTTCATCAATTAAATTCAATATTTTTTTCTTAGTTTACATGTAAAAAGAAGTTACTTTGTTATGTTTTTGAACTAGCACTGCTACGAGTGTGAATCGTGATTCCTTCCTGTTCATGCTGACAAAGTATTACGAATTTATTTGTAAAAATATAGACGTGGTAACTGAAATGTGCTGCGGTGGCTCTCCTAATCCGGGTCGGTTGATCAGATGGCCACGTTGTTCGTGCAACTTAAACTCGGGTGGTGTCCGTGAATGGGAGGGGGGGGGGGGGGGTGTACGACGGCGGCGCCTCCCGGGCGTCTGTCGTGACACATGCCGTGCAAATTTTCGTAATACATGCGTATAAGGTGGTGGGTGGTTGCTTGTGACGCTAATTGGTTGTGAGAGAAGTAAAGTGGTGCCACAAAGTTACAGCGTTTTTAACTTTTCTGGCATGACGTCCTTTCCTTCATCTCATATTCGCAAATTTTGATTGGTAATTTTAATAACTGATGACAGAGTTACGTTACCCGCCAAAGTCCTTTTTGGTGACATGCATTCGGCGTCTTTTTAATAGCAAACGGCAGTGCAGCGGTCGTCTCCGAGGACAGAGGCGTCGTGGTACCGATCCCATACTGCGGGCCTGACATACACTGAAGCGGCAAACAAACTGACACAGGCGTGCGCATTCAAAGAGACACACACGTAAACAGCCGGAATAGGGCGCTGCGGCCGGCAACGCCTATGGAAGACAACGAGCGTCTGGCGCAGTTGTCGGATCGTTTACTGCTGCTACAGTGGCAGCGTATCAAGGTTTACGTGAGTTTGAACGTGGCATTATAGTCCTCGCACGAGAGATGGGACACAGGATCTCCGAGGTAGCGATGAAGTGGGGATCTTCCCTTACGACCATTTCACGAGTATACCGTGAATATCAGGTATCCGGTAAAACATCAGGTCTCCCGACATCGCTGTGGCCACAAAAAGATCCTACAAGAATGGGACCAACGACGACTGAAGAGAATCGCCCAACCTGACATAAGTGCGGCTCTTCCGAAAATTGCTGCAGGTTTCAGTGCTGGGCCACGAACAAGTGGCAGCGTGCGAACCGTTCGACGAAACATCATCGATATGCGCTTCCGGAGCAGAAGTCCCACTCGTGTACCCTCGATGACTGCACGACACAAAGCTTTATGCGTCGCCTGGGCCCGTCAACACCGACATTCGAATGTTGATGACTGTGGAGTCATGTTGCCTGGTGGGACGAGTCTCGTTTCAAACTGTATCGATCGGACAGATGTGTACGGGTATGGAAACAACCTCATGAATCCAACGACCCTGCAAGCCAGCAGGGGACTGTTCAAGCTGGTGGAGACTCTGTAGTGGTGAGGGGCGTGTAGCTCTTGGAGTGATATGGGACCCCTGATACGTCTAGATACGGTTCTCGCAGGTGACAAGTACGTAGGCATCCTGTCTGATCACCTGCATCCATGGACTTGGGCAATTCCAGCGGGTCAATGCGACACCCCACACGTCCAGAATTGCTACAGAGTGGCTCCAGGAACACTCTTCTGAGTTTAAACACTACCGCTGCCCACCAAACTCCCCAGACATGAACATTATTGAGCATATCCGGGATGGCTGGCAACGTGCTGTCAGAAGAGAATCCATCTCGTCGCACTCCTACGGATTCATGGACAGCCGTGCAGGGTTCGTGGTGTCCACTCCCTCCAGTTAGTCGAGTGCATCCCACGTCGTGGCGCGGCACTTCTGCGTCCTCGCGGGGGCCCCACACGATATTAGGCAGGTGTAAGTGCTTCAAAGACTGCAATGATGGAATTTAACATACGGAAACAAATAGAATTTGACATGAAATTATCCATAGAAAATGACATTGTAAATAAGGAAAAATGGACAAAGTTCTTCGGAATTACAATCCAGGACAGCCTCAAACGGGACATGCATATCGATTCCTTAGCATGTAAGCTGTCGAAGAATGTGTTTCCTATAAATATCATTAGCAAATATTGTAACGGCATTTGTGTACTAAAAACTGCTTATCATGCCCTATTCTCATCAAATTTAAACCATGCTGTAGAAATATGGGGTGCAACAACTCAAGCCAACCTAAGCACATTATTAATACTACAGAATAAAGCTATCAGAATTATTTGTGGTGCCAAACCTCGAGAATCGTGTCGGAATCTGTTCCCAAAATTAGGTGTGCTTACCATTATAGGTGTATACATATTGAAAGTTATACTGCTTGTGGAAACAATAAATCCAAATTTCAACTGTGACCTGCACCAGTACGATTCAAGGCAAAAGTTCAGACACCATGTAAATAGCCACAGAACAGCTTTATATGAAAAAAAAAAATGCACTTCATGCTGGGCTGAAGCTATCCAATGCCCAACCAAAAAGTCTCACAACCCTTCCCACTAACAAAAGATCAGCTAAAAAGAATTCTAATTGAAAACCCTTTTCATTCCCTAGACAAGTATTGTACCTGTATGAAAATTGCTTCATAAGTATGTCAAGCTCATAGTTTTAACTAACCTACAACTAATATAATGTTGATAACAACAATATTTGTAATATTGTGATTGTATACTACCAAATGTAAAATGCATCAAAATGTAAAATTTATTAATACAAACAAATCTTTAGTTTGTAATTTATAAACTGACGTATTCAGAAAATAATCTGTATGATGTCCTGACACTGTATGATTTCTACGGATTGTATCTCATTATTCGATGTTGAATAAATACTATTATTATTATGAGTTTGTGAAAAAAATTTGTTCTGCCTTAGACAAGTCTAGCAAAGTTGCAGGATTGTTCTGTGAGCTCATAAAAGCATTTGATTGTGTAAACCATCAATTGCTCCTGTATAAAATGGAAAAATACGGAACTGGAGGTCATGTTTTAGAGTGGTTCAGGTTATACCTCACAAAGAGGAAACAAAGAGTAGTTATATCATCAAGCTAGGGAAATTTCTTCTCTGAATGGATGATTATTTCACAAGGTGTTCCACAAGGCTGACTCTTGGTTCCAATTTTATTCTTACTGTACATAAATGACTAGCCACTAAACATAAATTCACACTCAGTTTTATTCACTGATGATACGGCTGCCCTCATCAAAACCAATCACTCTCAACAAATTCCCTCAACAGCCACAAATCTATTAGACAGTTTAGAAAACTGGTTCCGACTAAATGTGTTAAAATTGCATATTGGAAAAAAACATTTACTACAGTTCAAAACTATAAACTCTAAGATAAATGAAATTCATATTACCTGCAGTAACCAAGTACTGAAAGAATCAGATTGTGTTAAATTTTTAGGAATCAAAATTTATCCTGGTCTTCATATATAGAAAGCAAATAAGATAAACAGCCTGACCTTTGCTATGAAGATTTTGTCATATTCAACTAGCATGGAGATAAGAAAAGTAGTTTATCACAGCTATTTTGAAGCTGTTATAAAGTATGGCATTATCTTTTGGGGTAATACAAGCAAAATCATTAGAATATTAAAATTACAAAAATCAATTGTTAGAAATATGTGTAATGCAAGACCGAAAAAATCTTGTCGCCCACTGTTAAGAAATCTAGAGATATTAAGTGCCCTCTGTTTGTACATCTCTGAACTGATTATTTTTGTATACAGTAACCGTATGTTATTCGTAGAAAACAATATTAAGCATCAATACAGCACTAGGAATAAGACAAACTTCATGCTTCCTACTCACAGGTTAAAGTCATATGTACAAACCCCAGAATAATAGGCATGAAAATCTACAACATGCTAAAAAAGAAACAAATAAATAGCATGGAGCTAGAGCAATTTAAATCAAAGCTGCGCAAGTTATTAGCGGAAAAAATTATATTACTCTGTAGAAGAATTTATGAACGATGATGTGGAAGTCTGAGCACCTGTAAATTAAGCTTAGCAGTTTTGTGTCAAATAAATGATTGTAAAAATATGTCCACTATGCAAACACTGTTGTTATATATTACTTTGTAATTCATGTACACTGGAGTGTTGATATATTGTTTTTGTAATACTGTATATACAAATTGTAATTGTAATGTAAATGTAATGCTGACGAGTCCCCAGTGCATCAGATCTGTGATTTGACTTTGTATGTTACGGGATAATAAACATTCTGATTCTGAAGAACCTCTGACTGAGTCATTTAAAGAATGTTTGATTAGGAAACTTCTTATTGACAATTTTCGTCCATGAATACCATGTTCTCATATTTCCCACCAGAAATGTGCTACAGAAATAACATCCACAGATCTATGTAAATAATATCTGTAAGGTTTTGACTCATAGCTAGTAAGCATCTACGCATTTACACTTTTACTGATGTTTGTTTATTGTATATATCTATATGCATTTTTATGTGAACACAATTTATGACACAGATAACACTGTAGTAAAGTAGTATTAAGACTCATTTATATGCCTGGTTGTAAGCACAGTTTTATAAGACCATGAGATGAACCGATTATGCTTGACGAGACACAGGCTTGACACACATGGTTTTTGAGGAAGGTTTAATTTCGCGACCACGAATTTCGGGGTTTTGGCTTTCTCTTTTATTATTTTTTTGGAGGGGGGGGGGGGGGGGGGGGGGAATCACTCGTGCTTTGTTCTCTGCGGTCGTTTTCCCTTTGTTGCGTCTAGGAATTTCACATGTACTGTGCAACATGGAACGGTCGTGGTCTCTTATGTGTTGACAGTAATCTTGCACATATGAGCCACTCAGTAGGAATGTTAAACCAGACTGCTGTAGTATATAGCAGTATCATATTTCTATGCAGACATGGTTTCAATGTAAACAAGTTTAATATTTATGTATTATGTAAATAGTTAGGTATTTAGTACGTCGCTTTCTGGTATTCAGGTAGCAGGGACTCACTTGTAAATAAGATGTAAATTTGCAAAAGCGACTGTTTACATGTGTCGCAAATAGTGCCACAAGGATAAGTGGACTCTCAACAGAACATGGGACACTCAAGAGAGTGCGAAATGTGGACTTCGAAGTGTTTACATATAATTAGGAGAAAGAGATTATAAACAATGGCTGGGTCCAACTCACCGTTTGTTGACGACGTGTAGCAGCCGACTGGAGAGGAACCAACGTCTTCAGCCTCTTCTTGTGGCCTAATCCAATGAGTGATAAAACATTCACACACGCACAGAAAGCAATATAGTGAAGTGCACCATAGTGACATGCTACTTTTCAGGCACAAACTGTCACTAATTTCGCTAAAGACACAGTGCTGGGACGATGTGTTATCGACAGCACATAAACAGTGCAATCACACACGATGAGACTTTACGGTGCGATGAATAAAATGTGTTAGCAGAGACGTTTAAGAAATGCATGCTTAAAAATAAGCGTATAAACGCACTAAATAAGAAACACTGTTGAGACACTTTTGTTGTGGTTATTCAAACCGGGAACGATTTTAAAACAGTATGACAAGCTTCAGTCGTGTGAACTGTTGACGCTCTAGTGAATAAACAGTGACAATTTACATTCATGCTAGAGGGATACTTATCACACAACACAACACGTGCTTATCCGAACCTTTTTCCCAGGACGCTACAGTGTGTAGTGACATATAAAGGACTAATTCTGCCGCGTTTTATGAATTTCATGAACGCAAGAAGCTTCGCGTGGATTGGCACTGCGTGCTTCCGCGCAAGCAACTCGAATCACGTGCGCGGAATGTGCCTGCCCATATAGTTCCACCGGCCGGCAGCAGGGCGCGCGGCATGTGGCGAGTGATCGGGTGACGTCATCGCTACGAGATGGCGCTAGCTGCCACCTGTTGCTAGAGAGCCTGTACAGGGAGAGAGTGGCCAACCGGACGATACGGCGGCCATTTTTCTGCCAAACTCCGGGCGGAACTTTTGAATGGCCAGTAGTGGAGTACAAACTCACCGAATCAAAAGCACAAGACAATATGGCGAAATCATTCGTGAAATGCCTTTCTTTACAGCTATAATATACTCATAGTAGCCTACTACGTACAGCACAGGAAAATTTGGTACAGTGACTGTAAAAATTATTCGTTACTTGCATTTATCTCCTTTAAAGTTCGTTTACTAGACATATTGCAATAAAAGTAACGTAAACAAAACAAAAATAGTATATAGCATTTGTTTTGTATCGGAAGTGCATAACGCTAAAGATTTAACGTACCTGTATTACGTCAGATGAATGAAAGTCGTAAGTAGTTGAAACTTCCTGGCAGATTAAAACTGTGTGCCGGAGCTAGACTCAAACTCGGGATCTTTGCCTTCCGCGGGCAAGCGCTCTACCAACTGAGCTACCCAAGCACTTGCCCGCGAAAGGCAAAGGTCCCGAGTTCGAGTCTCGGTCCGGCACACAGTTTTAATCTGCCAGGAAGTTTCATATTAGCGCACACTCCACTGCAGAGTGAAAATCTCATTCTCGTAAGCAATTGTTTACTTGTGACATGCAAAAAGTGTGAGACGTATTAGTACTTCTTGTCACGTCTTCAAACTTTTTGCATGTCATAAGTAAACAACTGCTTACGACTTTACTGAACACCTCTCGTAGATAACAAACGAAAAAGATTACAAAAATCAGGTAATGTTAAATGTAGGCTACTGTAATAACGACCAAATATAACGAGAAAACTACCGTATCCCTTCTATCCCACAGTAAGTAGGCCTATTAAAAACTGTCTTCAAGAGTACCTACAATTATTTACTACGAAAAATGTTTGAGCAACCACGACAGCCGCGGAAAACGTGCTTACAACTTGCCTGCGTCCGTGATGACTGGGTGTTGTGTGCTGTCCTTAGGTTAGTTAGGTTTAAGTAGTTCTAAGTTCTAGGGGACTGACGACCTCAGATGTGAAATCCCATAGTGCTCAGAGGCAGTGCCTTGCCTGCGTCAACAGCCAGGCAATAGTAATACTGAAACCAAAATAATGCCTATTGTTCTGATTCGGAACGAAATAAAGTTTGACGCTATAAAGTCGAATGAGCGTGGCACAACAATTACAGGAACTTCCCGTTTCCAGCAAGGACGTCAGATAATGGCTTCAGAAAAGCTTGTGATGCTACCAGTATGCACGAACTGTTAAAGAAATAAAAGCTTACAAATGCAGTGAATTGTAATAGGCCTATCTCTTTTGCGTGACTAAAAGTACTTAAAAAAACTGCCCACTGGTTTCGTCTTTCTTCATTGCGTGGAAATGCCAACACGCGAAATCCACCTTCGCCTCTATTGGAACAACAAAATGCAGCACAACCTGGCATCGTTTACGAACGTCTGCAGAACGAATTGTTGTCGTTGTTGTTGTGGTCTTCAGTCCTGAGACTGGTTTGATGCAGCTCTCCATGCTACTCTATCCTGTGCAAGCTTCTTCATCTCCCAGTACCTACTGCAACCTACATCCTTCTGAATCTGCTTAGTGTATTCATCTCTTGTTCTTCCCCTACAATTTTTACCATCCACGCTGCCCTCCAATACTAAATTGGTTGATCCCTTGATGCCTCAGAACATGTCCTACCAACCGATCCCTTCTTCTTGTCAAGTTGTGCCACAAACTTCTCTCCTCCCCAATCCTATTCAATACCTCCTCATTAGTTACGTGATCTACCCACCTTATCTTCAGCATTCTTCTGTAGCACCACATTTCGAAAGCTTCTATTCTCTTCTTGTCCAAACTGGTTATCGTCCATGTTTCACTTCCATACATGGCTATACTCCATACAAATACTTTCAGAAACGACTTCCTGACACTTAAATCTATACTCGATGTTAACAAATTTCTCTTCTTCAGAAACGATTTCCTTGCCATTGCCAGTCTACAGAACGAATTACAGATGTCAAATTGCACAGTATTGTTTTTGACAGAACGAATTACAGATGTCAAAAACAATACTGTGCAATTGCTAACGTGTTTACTTCAAACATGTAGGCCTACCGACTTCATCACAAAACGCTTCATTATTTCAACTCGTATTTTAGATCCCAAACGCTAATTACGTACTAAAAACGATATACAACTAAATCGAACATGCGTGCACACCGCATAACAAGTCTCTCAATAATTCAGATACCTTTTAATCGTTTCCAAAAGTCCTCTGAACTTCAATTCAGCTCAAAAGCACGGCGAACATAAGTAGCGCAAGAGACGTTTGGCAGGAAAATGGCGCCAAACCTAATCAACCAATCACGGGCAACTTCACCCGTGGCCACTCCCTCTCTGTATACGGGCTCCCTACCTCACATCACACCAGCCGCTGCTGGTCGACGCTCTTCGCTTGTCTGCCCACTTGACTGAGCGCCGGAAGCAATGACCTCGCACACCGCGCCGCTACTGTCCGCTCAGCCAATACGTTCGCTCGGCGGACTTTTAACTAAATAAATATGCAAAGCAGACACTTTTTTTTGACGAGACATGGACAAATACGTGCCAAGAGCACAGTAAAGATTACATTATGTGTGTTTTCTCATTCGTAAAAGGCGTTTACACATGAAGTAACATTTATAGGACTTGTATGATTTGTACGATAATTTGCGGAACTTTTAATGAAATGATTGATCAGTTGAACTTTAAAGATGAAAGACAATTTCCGTAAACATGAACATTAACAAAACTATAATTAAAAAGTAAAACTATCTAAAAGTTTGCCCGCTACCTGACTTTTACATTCAACTGAATTCTACTTTATATTTTCTAACAAGGGGCAGGGGCAGTGAAATGTTTCTTTTTACGCGTAAACAAATCTAAACCTCGAAAAACTAAAATAATTTATGCAAACCTACTTAGAAACGCAGTTGTTGTTGTTGTTGTTGTTGTGGTCTTCAGTCCTGAGAATGGTTTGATGCAGCTCTCCACGCTACTCTATCCTGTGCAAGCTTCTTCATCTCCCACTACTTACTGCAACCTACATCCTTCTGAATCTGCTTAGTGTAATCATCTCTTGGTCTCCCTCTACGATTTTTACCCTCCACGCTGCCCTCCAGTACTAAATTGGTGATCCCTCGATGTCTCAGAACATGTCCTACCAACCGATCCCTTCTTCTAGTCAAGTTATGCCACAAGCTCCTCTTCTCCCCAATTCTATTCAATACCTCCTCATTAGTTATGTGATCTACCCATCTTCTAAAGCTTCTATTCTCTTCTTGTCCAAACTATTTACCATCCATGTTTCACTTCCATACATGGTGTTGTGGACTGACAAGACAGCCAGTCCACAGTGACGGGTAACCGAAAGGCACGCGCTTAAACTCACGCAGGCTGGCGTGAGGTCTGAAACAGGATACGTAATGAATGCTATAAAGAAAAGTACGTAGCTGTTGGAATACTTAACTTTAATCCACAATTGGTGAACATTGGTCTTGTTACAGTACATGCTTCATTAGATACATAGCAAAGGATAAATGGCGCCTTGCTAGGTCGTAGCAATTGACTTAGCTGAAGGCTATGCTAACTATCGTCTCGGCAAATGAGAGCGTAATTCTCAGTGAACCTTTCCTAGCAAAGTCGGCTGTACAACTGCGGCGAGTGCTAGTAAGTCTCTCTAGACCTGCCGTGTGGCGGCGCTCGGTCTGCAATTACTGACAGTGGCGACACGCCGGTCCGTCGTATACTAGCGGACCGCGGCCGATTTAAAAGGCTACCACCTAGCAAGTGTGGTGTCTTGCGGTGACACCACACATGGCTACACTCCATACAAATACTTTCAGAAACGATTTCCTGACACTCAAATCTATACTCGATGTTAATAGATTTCTCTTCTTCAGAAACGCTTTCCTTGCCATTGCCAGTCTACATTTTATATCCTCTCTACTTCGACCATCATCAGTTATTTTGCTCCCCAAATAGCAAAACTCCTTTATTACTTTAAGCCTCTCATTTCCTAATCAAATTCCCGCAGCATCACTCGATTAGATTCGACTACATTCCATTATCCTCGTTTTGCTTCTGTTAATGTTAATCTTATATCTTCCTTCCAAGACACTGTCCATTCCGTTCAACTGCTCTTCCAGGTCCTTTGCTGTCACTGACAGAATTTCAATGTCATCAGCGAAACTCAAAGTTTTTATTTCTTCTCCATGGATTTTAATATGTGCTCCGAATTTTTCTTTTGTTTCCTTCACTGCTTGCTCAATATACAGATTGAATAACATTGGGGAGAGGCTACAAGCCTGTCCCACTCCCTTCCCAACCACTGCTTCCCTTTCATGTCCCTCGACTCTTATAAATGCCATCTGGTTTCTGTATGAATTGTAAATAGCCTTTCGCTCCCTGTATTTTACCCCTGCCACCTTCAGAATTTGAAAGGGAGTATTCCAGTCAACATTGTCAAAAGCTTTCTCTAAGTCTAGAAATGCTAGAAACGTAGGTTTGCTTTTCCTTAATCTAGCTTCTAAGATAAATCGTAGGGTCAGTATTGCCTCACGTGTTCCAACATTTCTACGGAATCCAAACTGATCTTCCCCAAGGTCGGCTTCTACAAGTTTTTCCATTCGTCTGTAAAAAATTCGCGTTATTATTTTGCAGCCGTGACTTATTAAACTGATAGTTATGTAATTTTCACATCTGTCAACACCTGCTTTCTTTGGGATTGGAACTATTATATTCTTCTTGAAGTCTGAGGGTGTTTCGCCTATCTCATACATCTTGCTCACTAGGTGGTAGAGTTTTGTCAGGACTGGCTCTCCCAAGGCTGTCATTAGTTCTAATGGGATGTTGTCTACTCCCGGGGCCTTGTTTCGACTTAGGTCTTTCAGCGGTCTGTCAAACTCTTCACGCAATATCGTATCTCCCATTTCATCTTCATCTACATTCTCTTCCATTTCTATAACATTATCCTCAAGAACTTCGAACTTGTATAGACCCTCTACATACTCCTTCCATCTTTCTGCTTTCCCTTCTTTGTTTAGAACTGGATTTCCATCTGAGCTCTTGATATTCATGCAAGTGGTTCTCTTTTCTCCAAAGATATCTTTAATTTTCCTGTAGGCAGTATCTATCTTACCCCTAGTGATATGCGCCTCTACATCCTTACATTTGTCCTCTAGCCACCCCTGGTTAGCCATTTTGCACTTTCTGTCGTTCTCATTTTTTAGACGCAGGAGTACCGCACCGGAAATGACCGCGGAGAAGCCCTCGGACGTTGGCGCGCCAGGTACAGATAGTCTGCGGCCGCGAGCTCGCCTCCAGTTCACCACCGGCAATGGGGGGTGAAGCTTTGACAATGCCAGCCACTCGTGCTGGCGAAACGTCAGAAAAATCCTCAGATGAACGTCGGCCGAAGAACCCGAGACAGAAGCCAATAGGCAGTTTGTCAACAAGTGGCCACGAAAGCCTTAACAATTTTGTATAAATTCAATTGCTTCTTATTTGGGGCGCAGCTGTTTAAACTGTGCAGGTATCTGCAAACCAGAGACAGCGTCGCAACCCAGGATATACTCGAGAAAGCAGTGAAATATTTCTCTACTCTGTGTTGCTACGCAGTCGATCCGCACCTACGCACTGAGTAAATGCATCAACGTTTCTTATTATATTGAAATATTGAACATGTGACTGTCATTAGTGGCCGTGCGGTTCTAGGCGCTTCAGTCCGGAACCGTGACACCGCTACGGTCGCAGGTTCGAATCCTGCCTCGAGCACGGATGTGTGTGATGTCCTTAGGTTAGTTAGGTTTAAGTAGTTCTAAGTTCTAGGGGACTTATGACCTCAGAAGTTGAGTCCCATAGAGCTCAGAGCCATTTGAACCATTTGACTGTCATTAATAAACACTGACCCACCTACCTTTTCGCAAGATTGAATTTGAAAAAAAAAAAAAAGATCCACTTCCTGATGATTCCACTCACACAAACCTGTCACTCTTTCACTCTTTTCAACACTCATTTCAACACCATATCCCACGAGACATGCACCAACGAACGGCGTCGCTGTGCACAGCTTATTCACTTACATCAGTCCACTTTACAGCAATCCCTGCCACACACACACACACCGAAAAACAGCGGTGTCAATGTCGGCGCTAGGAATACAGTGGCTCAGTAGTTGCCTCTCATAGGTTATGTCAAAGCATCATCGCATTGGCTACGGGAAACTGACGTGCCGCCAACCCATGAGCAGTAGACTGAAAACGCCGTTACTGCCGATGGCCCTGATCCAGTGGTCGCCGAAATATTTTTGCTCAAGGGCCAAAACTAACAACACGATGGTGGCACCTCTTGCCGCAGAGTTCCACGACTTTTTATTAACCGCCAAACCACGTAAATGGTGTATTGTGAACCTCCAATAGACCAGCTATAGTAAAGAAGCGAGAGGTTTACCACCCACTTTCTAGCACTTATCGTTAAAGTCGATACTATTCGGACCACTACGTGTAGAATGTTCTCTGTTTCAGATTGTCGCCACCCATAAAGGGTAACACTGTAGTCGCCCGACGAAATGTTGCTGCGCTGTCTTTGTAAACAGATGGTTAATAACAGAAAATAGACTAATACTTAAATGTTGGAAGTGAAACATGGACGATAAATAGTTTGGACAAGAAGAGAATACCAGTTGTTGTTGTTGTGGTCTTCAGTCCTGAGACTGGTTTGATGCAGCTCTCCATGCTACTCTATCCTGTGCAAGCCTCTTCATCTCCCAGTACCTACTGCAGACTATATCCTTCTGAATCTGCTTAGTGTATTCATCTCTTGGTGTCCCCCTACGATTTTTACCCTCCACGCAGCCCTCCAATACTAAATTGGTGATCCCTTGATGCCTCAGAACATGTCCTACCAACCGATCCCTTCTTCTGGTCAAGTTGTGCCACAAACTCCTCTTCTCCCCAATCCTATTCAATACTTCCTCATTACTTATGTGATCTACACATCTAATCTTCAGCATTCTTCTGTAGCACCACATTTCAAAAGCTTCTATTCTCTTCTTGTCCCAACTATTTACCGTCCATGTTTCACTTCCATACATGGCTACACTCCATACAAATACTTTCAGAAATGACTTCCTGACACTTAAATCTATACTCGATGTTAACAAATTTCTCTTCTTCAGAAACGCTTTCCTTGCCATTGCCAGTCTACATTTTATATCCTCTCTACTTCGACCATCATCAGTTATTTTGCTCCCCAAATAGCAAAACTCCTTTACTACTTTAAGTGTCTCATTTCCTAATCTAATACCCTCAGCATCACCCGACTTAATTCGACTACATTCCATTATCCTCGTTTTGCTTTTGTTGATGTTCATCTTATATCCTCCCTTCAAGACACCATCCATTCCGTTCAACTGCTCTTCCAAGTCCTTTGCTGTCTCTGACAGAATTACAACGTCATCGGCGAACCTCAAAGTTTTTATTTCTTCTCCATGGATTTTAATACCTACTCCAAATTTTTCTTTTGTTTCCTTTACTGCTTGCTCAATATAGAGATTGAATAACATCGGGGACAGGCTAAAACCCTGTCTTACTCCCTCCCCAACCCTCGACTCTTATAACTGCCATCTGGTTTCTGTACAAATTGTAAATAGCCTTTCGCTCCCTGTATTTTACCCCTGCCATCTTTAGAATTTGAAAGAAGAGTATTCCAGTCAACATTGTCAAAAGCTTTCTCTAAGTCTGCAAATGCTAGAAACGTAGGTTTGCCTTTCCTTAATCTTTCTTCTAAGATAAGTCGTAAGGTCAGTAATGCCTCACGTGTTCCAGTATTTCTACGGAATCCAAACTGATCTTCCCCGAGGTCGGCTTCTACAAGTTTTTCCATTCGTCTGTAAAGAATTCGTGTTAATACTTTGCAGCTGTGGCTTATTAAACTGATAGTTCGGTAATTTTCACATCCGTGAACACCTGCTTTCTTTGGGATTGGAATTATTATATTCTTCTTGAAGTCTGAGGGTATTTCGCGTGTTTCATACATCTTGCTCACCAGATGGTAGAGTTTTGTCAGGACTGGCTCTCCCAAGGCCGTCAGTAGTTCCAATGGAATGTTGTCTACTCCGGGGGCCTTGTTTCGACTCAGGTCTTTCAGTGCTCTGTCAAACTCTTCACGCAGTATCATATCTCCCATTTCATCTTCATCTACATCCTCTTCCATTTCCATAATAATGTCCTCAAGTGCATCGCCCTTGTATAGACCCTCTATACACTCCTTCCACCTTCCTGCTTTCCCTTCTTTGCTTAGAACTGGGTTTCCATCTGAGCTCTTGATGTTCATACAAGTGGTTCTCTTATCTCCAAAGCTCTCTTTAATTTTCCTGTTGGCAGTATCTATCTTACCCCTAGTGAGATAAGCCTCTACATCCTTACATTTGTGCTCTAACCATCCCTGCTTAGCCATTTTGCCCTTCCTGTCGATCTCATTTTTGAGACGTTTGTATTCCTTTTTGCCTGCTTCATTTACTGCATTTTTATATTTTCTCCTTTCATCAATAAAATTCAATATTTCTTCTGTTACCCAAAGATTTCTACTAGCCCTCGTCTTTTTACCTACTTGATCCTCTGCTGCCTTCACTTCTTCATCCCTCAAAGCTACCCATTCTTCTTCTACTGTATTTCTTTCCCCCATTCCTGTCAATTGTTCCCTTATGCTCTCCCTGAAACTCTGTACAACCTCTGGTTCTTTCAGTTTATCCAGGTCCCATCTCCTTAAATTCCCACCTTTTTGCAGTTTCTTCAGTTTTAATCTACAGGTCATAACCAATAGATTGTGGTCAGAGTCCACATCTGCCACTGGAAATGTCTTACAATTTAAAACCTGGTTCCTAAATCTCTGTATTACCATTATATAATCTATCTGATACTTTTTAGTATCTCCAGGGTTCTTCCATGTATACAACCTTCTATCATGATTCCTAAACCAAGTGTTAGCTATGGTTAAGTTGTGCTCTGTGCAAAATTCTATCAGGCGGTTTCCTCTTTCATTTCTTAGCCCCAATCCATATTCACCTACTACGTTTCCTTCTCTCCCTTTTCCTACACTCGAATTCCAGTCACCCATGACTATTAAATTTTCGTCTCCCTTCACTATCTGAATAATTTCTTTTATTTCATCATACATTTCTTCAATTTCTTCGTCATCTGCAGAGCTAGTTGGGATATAAACTTGTACTACCGCAGTAGGTGTGGGCTTCGTATCTATCGTGACCACAATAATGCGTTCACTATGTTGTTTGTAGTAGCTTACCCGCATTCCTATTTTCCTATTCATTATTAAACCTACTCCTGCATTACCCCTATTTGACTTTGTATTTATAACCCAGTATTCGCCTGACCAAAAGTCTTGTTCCTCCTGCCACTGAACTTCACTAATTCCCACTAGATCTAACTTTAACCTATCCATTTCCCTTTTTAAATTTTCTAACCTACCTGCCCGATTAAGGGATATGACATTCCACGCTCCGATCCATAGAACGCCAGTTTTGTTTCTCCTGATAACGACATCCTCTTGAGTAGTCCCCGACCGGAGATCCGAATGGGGGACTATTTTACCTCCGGAATATTTTACCCAAGAGGACGCAATCATCATTTAATCATACAGTAAAGCTGCATGCCCTCGGGAAAAATTACGGCCGTAGTTTTCCCTTGCTTTCAGCCGTTCGCAGTACCAGCACAGTAAGGCCGTTTTGGTTATTGTTACAAGGCCACATCAGTCAATCATCCAGACTGTTGCCCCTGCAACTACTGAAAAGGCTGCTGCCCCTCTTCAGGAACCACACGTTTGTCTGGCCTCTCAACAGACACCCCTCCGTTGTGGTTGCACTACGGTACGGCTATCTGTATCGCTGAGGCACGCAAGCCTCCCTACCAACGGCAAGGTCCATGGTTCATGGGGGGAGAGAATAGAAGCTTTCGAAATGTGGTGCTACAGAATAATGCTGAAGATTAGATGGGTAGATCACGTAACTAATGAGGAGGTATTGAATCGAATAGGGGAGAAGAGGAGTTTGGGCAAAACTTGACAAGAAGAAGGGACCGGTTGGTAGGGCATATTCTGAGGCGTAAAAAAAATCGTAGAGGGAGACGAAGAGATAGATACACTAAGCAGATTCAGTAGAATGTAGGTTGCAGTAAGTACTGGGAGATGAAGAAGCTTGCACTGGATAGAGTAGCATGGAGAGCTGCATCAAACCAGTCTCAGGACTGAAGACCACGACAACAACAACTAGTATAAAGCCTTGAATAATCTACTCAGGTCAAGCTTCAACATCACAGAAAAAAACTGAGAAGCAATTCAGTTATTCGATTGTGTAAGCAAACACCTTACCTTTCTTTTACAGCCAATCAGCTTCTAAAGAAAGAAACAAAGCACGAGACCAATAAAATTTTTGCATTCATAGCGCAGTACAGTGTATGTAGTCGAATATTACATTCACTCGCGTTGATTTCCTGAATCCTTCGTAACAACACAATCTTTGAAAATAATACCTTAAGCAGTTCATCTTCAAAAAATTGAGAATTTCTACAAGTTTTAAACGTCGTGTAATCTTAGTCGTCATGTAACACTTCATTTTCATCGTATGTAGACTCGTCAAGGGCTCTCTAAATCATTTCTTCCAAACGTTTCTTCTCTTCACAACACATTCTGAACACACAGTCGTACTAAATCCGCGAAACAGATAACTCTATAACGTCACCTAGTGCCTACGAAGCACAAAGGTTTCAAAAACGACGAATGGTTAAACTGATACCGCTACGATGTCTGCAGATCTCACAGAGCATTCCGGGAGCAAAAAAAGAATGTTAGAAACGACTGAAAATCATCGGAAGTGGCGCGACGTGATATTGCATCCGCCGCGTACTGCCATTTACTGCTAACGACGAAGTATTACGTCAGCCGCATGCCAGGTGTTGTTTACAGTTCTGCAGTTACTGCCTCGACGGCAACATCCGCACGTCGTGACAAATGTTAAATGCAGATGTTCACCGAGGAACAGCATCTCGGAACCAAAAACCGACCATTACTAGGCGGAAAGTAAACACGTTGCCCTCGTTTTTCTAATAACTTCTCGAAACGACGTACTTTCCTTGGCACAAAAAACTTGTCGTCTAGCTGCATATACTGTACGGGCATAGTGTCGTAGTAACAAGATAGTTCGTGAATTCGAAGCAAAAACTGTAGAAAAAGAAAGCACAGCACTTACCACGCACAGCTTACGAGTGCAACACACACAAACAGCGCGGTGCGTTCCACGAGTCCACACTCGCACACGACCTGCCGCTCAGAGCATTCTTCCACTCGGCTGGCTGTCTTACGCCATTCCTGCACTGCGCATGCGCGAACAAGCTGGTAACTTTTTATAACAGTAGCACGCGGCCGACTTCGTCGCGCAACTCTTTCGTCCGTCCCATAACTAACTCGTCAAAAGTTACACTCGTGTCGAATGTTGAGAACACAGACCACTTTAAAACGACGTGTACTTGTCGACTGCACCGTAAAAAGCAATAGCAGCGAGTGTGGTTTCAGGGAACAGTCGCCCACCGCGCACGCTGTCTCCCACAGGCCGAAGCAACGACAGAGCAACAGAGACAAACTTCTCCGACAGAAGGATGGGCCCGTCCTAATTCGAGTGTGGCGCCATTACTTTTTGTGACTTTCAGGCAGAGCGCTGAATAAAATGACCAGTCATATCTACATCCATACTCCGCAAGCCACCTGACGGTGTGTGGCGGAGGGTACCTTGAGTACCTCTATCGGTTCTCCCTTCTATTACAGTCTCGTATTGTTCGTGGAAAGAAGGATTGTCGGTATGCCTCTGTGTGGGCTCTAATCTCTCTGATTTTTTCCTCATAGTCTCTTCGCGAGATATACGTAGGAGGGAGCAATATACTGCTTGACTTTTCGGTGAAGGTATGTTCTCGAAACTACAGCAAAAGCCCGTACCGAGCTACTGAGCGTCTCTCCTGCAGAGTCTTCAACTGGAGTTTACCTATCATCTCCGTAACGCTTTCGCGGTTACTAAATGATCCGCTAACGAAGCGCGCTGCTCTCCGTTGGATAATCTCTATCTCTTCTATCAACCCTACCTGGTACGGATCCCACACTGCTGAGCAGTATTCAAGCAGTGGGCGAACAAGCGTACTCTAACCTACTTCCTTTGTTTTCGGATTGCATTTCCTTAGGATTCTTCCAATGAATCTCAGTCTCTCATCTGCTTTACCGACGATCAACTTTATATGATCATTCCATTTTAAATCACTCCTAATGCCTACTCCCAGATAATTTATGGAATTAAATGCTTCCAGTTGCTGACCTGCTATTTTGTAGCTAAATGATAAGGGATCTATCTTTCTATGTATTCGCAGCACATTACACTTGTCTGCATTGAGATTCAATTGCCATTCCCTGCACCGTGCGGCAATTCGCTGCAGATCCTCCTGCATTTCAGTAAAATTTTCCATTGTTACAACCTCTCGATATACCACAGCATCATCCGCAAAAAGCGTCAGTGAACTTTCGATGTCATCCACAAGGTCATTTATGTATATTGTGAATAGCAAGGGTCCTACGACACTCCCCTGCGGCACACCTGAAATCACTCTTACTTCGGAAGACTTCTCTCCATTGAGAATGAGAGGCTGCTGTTTACAAGCTAAAATATTCATTTTACGTTATCAAAACTTATATGATAAAAATACATATTGAAATATATCTTATTGTTCTGATTTACAGCGGGCAAAGCGGGATTTCCTTCTTACTTGTGTTCACAAAAAGCATCGCACATTCCACGTGTTTTCACAAAAAGCATCCCCAAACTCAAACTCTGCATACAGCCACTATACGTAATCACTTAGAAGATTCAAACACTCGATTCAATTTCGCTGGACGCCATTGTAATATTAGTAATTTTAGCCTCACAAACATTAATATACGCTCATTAGTAAACGCCTGATGGCCTAAAGTTATCCAACAATTGTCAAGTAAAAGAAATGTACCATTGCACAGCAGCGACAGAATCTATCATTCTTTATCTTTGACGTTCTTGCGCGGTGCCTGTAAATCTCTATGTACATGTATCGATTAACGATATTAAAAAAGAATTCTGTTGTTTCAAGACAAATGAGGCGTTGGGCGCCTCACCTTTCACTGTTTGTATTCCATGAAAGGCGGACGCGGACTTGATGCGTTCCGCACCGGTATTTTATATTTTATGTGAAAATATTGAGTGAATATGCTAACTGTTATTTTTCCCAATCGGAAAACATGTAGTTTCTTGTAATTGATTACCAACAGACAGCAGCAAGAGGACATTTTGACTTGTGTATAAACTATTTAACCACAATGGTCATCTATTGTAATTTAATATGAAAAGGTACGTAGCATTAAAAAAAACTTGTGTTAAAGATACGTCTGCTTATTTTAGTAGATTAACCTTGATGATTTCCATCTCCTCATTTACTTGACTGTTAATTATTTTGTGTTAGTTCATCACCAGAAATTACGATCACGCTAGTGGGCCGAACTCAGCATCAGGCAGAAGGAACATTATCGTTTTCCTATTATTTCTGAACCAACTTTTTTGTGTAGTGTTGCATTTCTTTTAAAGTCTATAAATGTTCTGGTCCCTTACTGTTGATCCGGGTATGACTACATCGCGACTATAAAAATGCATAGAAATGATAATGTTTCTTCCGAACGATCTCAAATATATCAATATGCAGCTCTTATTCAGGTATAGATTTAAGTGTCAGGAAGTCGTTTCTGAAAGTATTTGTATGGAGTGTAGCCATGTATGGAAGTGAAACGCGGACGATAAATAGTTTGGACAAGAAGAGAATAGAAGCTTTCGAAATGTGGTGCTACAGAAGAATGCTGATGATTAGGTGGGTAGATCACATAACTAATGAGGAGGTATTGAATAGAATTGAAGAGAAGAGGAGTTTGTGGCACAAGTTGACAAGAAGAAGGGATCGGTTGGTAGGACATGTTCTGAGGCATCAAGGGATCACCAATTTAGTACTGGAGGGCAGCGTGGAGGGTAAAAATCGTAGAGGGAGACCAAGAGATGAATACACTAAGCAGATTCAGAAGGATGTAGGCTGCAGTAGGTACTGGGAGATGAAGCAGCCTGCACAGGATTAAGTAGCATGGAGAGCTGCATCAAACCAGTCTCAGGACTGAAGACCACAACAACATCGTGCTCAACCAGCTTTATCAGTGATGTATCCGTACACTGTGTATATGAACATCTTCTAAAAGTCGTCTCCCCGATTTCTCTGACGTTAACTTCCGTGTGGGCTCGTAGCACAAATCTTCATTCGTGTTGTGACATTCGCTGGCTAAGGTGGTGGCAATTTCTTCGTAAAAACTGGGAGCTCTCGAAGGAATGCCCCGCCATAACCTCGTGTTCCACGGTTTCATCATTCCGACGTGTAAAGTGGACGCTGAGGATTTCAGAACATTTTTAAGAGCACCAGCGACCTCACTACCACACGAAAGCTGTCGTTCGTGCTAACAATGCACATTTCAGAAATTCTGCAATGACGAAATTTTCAACAGGTTGCCGTACACTGTTGTTTAAAGTAACACATTCTTCGTCGGAGTCCTGGGAGGCCACAATTTTCTTCGAGGCTGACATACTGAATGCTTTGGATCGAGGCAGTCGGGTAGAGGCAGTATATCCCGATTTACGAAGTGTAGCCGCCTCAGGTAACCTACAGATGTTGTGAAAAGAACGAGCATCTGGGGTGCCGAGTGAAATCTGTGACTGAAGACTTGTTGGTGGTCAGGACGCAGCATGTCATCTCGGGTGGAGGACGGGTCGTGGGTCGTGCCTGGGGGATCACATGGTACCGAGGTCGTGCAGGGACGACGCAGTGCAAGCAGCCTGCTAGCGTGTCGGCAGCGCTACGGACTGGCACTGCTCTGCACCCTCGGCAAGAGATTTCGTCCTCAGACGGTCTGGCACTCAGCGAGTGGCTAGCCAAGTCTATGAACACCATTTTTTTAGTGGAGACTGTCCGTCGCTCGGACACGCAATGCAAAGTGAGATGAAATGATGCGTTTATAAGAAAATATTCGAGGGAATGGATGGTGACGAATTTTGTTGGCAGTGAAGCTTACTGGCAGATTAAAACCGTGTGCCGGACCGAGACTCGAACTCGGGACCTTTTGCCTTTCTTCTCAGGACTGCTAGTTACGTTTCGCAGGAGAGCTTCTGTAAAGTGTGGAAGGTAGGAGACGAGGTACTGGCAGAAGTAAAGCTGTGAGGACCGGTCGTGAGTCGTGCTTGGGTAGCTCAGACGGTAGAGCACTTCCCCGCGACAGCCAAAGGTCCCGAGTTCGAGTCTCGGTCTGGCACACAGTTTTAATCTACCAGGAAGTTTCACATCAGCGCACACTACGCTGCAGAGTGAAAATTTCATTCTGTTGTTGAATGTTTGGGTAGTGGAACTATTGACAACTAGAGTACTGGCCATTAAAATTGCTACATCAAGAAGAAATGCAGATGATAAACGAGTATTCATTGAACAAATCTATTATACTAGAACAGACATGTGATTACATTTTCATGCAATTTGGGTGCATTGATCCTGGGAAATCAGTACCCAGAACAACCACCTCTGGCCGTAATAACGGCCTCCATACGCCTGGGCATTGAGTCAAACAGAGCTGAGCTTGGATGGCGTGTACAGGTACAGCTGCCCATGCAGCTTCAACACGATGCCACAGTTCATCAACAGTCGTGAGTGGCGTATTGTGACGAGCCAGTTGCTCGGCCACCATTGACCAGACATTTTCAGTTGGTGAGAGATCTAGAGAATGTGCTGGGCAGGACAGCAGTCGATCATTTTCTGTATCCAGAAAGGACCTGCAACATACGGTCGTGCATTATCCTGCTGAAATGTAGGGTTACGCAGGGATCGAATGGAGGGTAGAGCCACGGGTCGTAACACATCTGAAATGTAACGCCCACTGTTCAAAGTGCCGTCAATGTGAACAAGAGGTGACTGAGACGTGTAACCAATGGCACCCCATACCATCACGCCGGGTGATACGCCAGTATGGCGATACCGAATACACGCCTCCAATGTGCGTTCACCGCGTTAAGTCATTCCCTTGTTGCAGTTCGTATCTCTCTTGATAGGACACTTCGAGAAGTTACTAATAGTGTGCAGCGATGACCCAACCTTCTCGAAGAGATACATTGAAGTAGAGAATTGGTTAGAAGTAGATGAGAAGTTCTGCTTTACTGATATAATAGGGATTCAACTGCCAATCGTAGCTTGTGTTGTCTTTGTAAACTTGAGTAGTGCCGAGTTCCGCGAGGAAATAGTTGAGTCTTGCGGAGGTGTCATGAAATTTAAACATTCTGATGGAAACGTTGGTGAAGACACCGTTGCACATGCTGGTTTCGACATTCGTATAGTTCAAATCTTCGAACTGCCGTTTGAGGTTACAGCAGAACGAATTAATACCGTAATATCACCCTTTGGGAAATTGCTTAGCAACTCTGCCGAGAAATGGTCAAGCGCGGTCGAATTTCCAGTACTAAACGGAGTACGGCTGCTTCGAGTAGAGTTACAAAAGCACATACCATCGTACACTGTGTGATCAAAAGTATCCGGACACCCACAAAAACATACGTTTTTGATATTAGGTGCATTGTGCTGCCACCTACTGCCAGGTACTCCACATCAGCGAACTCAGTAGTCATTAGATATCTTGAGACAGCAGAATGGGACTCTCCGCAGAACTCGTGCACTTCCAACGTGGTCAGGTGACTGGGTGTCACGTGTGTCATACGTCTGTACGCGAAATTTCTACATTCCTAAACATACCTAGGTCCACTTTTTCCGGTGTGATAGTGAAGTGGAAACGTGAAGGGACACGTACAGCACAACTGCGTACAGGCAGACCTCGTCTGTTGACTGACAGAGACCGCGGCATTTGAAGAGGGTCGTAGTGTGTAATAGGGCAGACACCTATCCAGACGATCACACAGGAATTCCAAACTGCATCAAGATCCGCTGCAGGTACTATGGCAGTTAGGCGGGAGGTGACAAAACTTGAGCGGCTGCTCATAAACCACACATCTCGCCAGTAAATGTCAAACGACGCCTCGCTCGGTGTAAGGAGCGTAAACATTGGACGATTGAACAGTGGAAAAACGTTGTGTGGAGTGACGAATATCGATACACAATGTGGCGATCCTATGGCAGGGTGTGGGTATGACGAATGCCCGGTGAACGTCATCTGCCAGCGTGTTTACTGGCGACAGTAAAATTCGGAGGCGGTAGTGTTGTGGTGTAGTCGTGTTTTTGATGGAGGGGGCTTGCACCCCTTGTTTTGCCTTGCACTATGACAGCGCAGGCCTACTTTGATGTTGTAAATACTTTCCTGCTTCCCTCTGTTGAAGAGCAATTCGAGGACGGCTACTACATCTATCAACACGATCGAGCACCTGTTCATAAAGCACGGCCTGTGGCGGAGTGGTTACACGACAATAAGATCAGGCGAAATTCCCTCAGACTTCAAGAAGGATATAATAATTCCAATCCCAAAGAAATCAGGTGTTGACAGATGCGAAATTACCGAACTATCAGTTTAATAAGTCACAGCTGCAAAATACTAACGCGAATTTTTTACAGAGGAATGGAAAAACCGGTAAAAGCCGACCTCGGGGAAGATCAGTTTGGATTCCGTAGAAATGTTGGCACACGTGAGGCAATACTGGCCCTAAGAATTATCTTAGAAGAAAGATTAAGGAAAGGCAAACCTACATTTCTAGCATTTGTAGACTTAGAGAAAGCTTTTGACAATGTTGACTGGAATACTCTCTTTCAAATTCTGAAGGTGGGAGGCGTAAAATACAGTTATAAGAGTCGAGGGGCATGAAAGGGAAGCAGTGGTTGGGATGGGGGTGAGACAGGGTTGTAGCCTCTCCCCGATGTTATTCAATCTGTATATTGAGCACGCAGTAAAGGAAACAAAATAAAAATTCGGAGTAGGTATTAAAATCTATGGGGAAGAAATAAAAACTTTGAGGTTCGCTGATGACATTGTAATTCTGTCAGAGACAGCAAAGGACTTGGAAGAGCAGTTGAACTGAATGGACACTGTCTTGAAAGGAGGGTATAAGATGAACATCAACAAAAGCAAAACGAGGATGATGGAATGTAGTCGAATTGATTCGGGTGATGCTGAGGGAATTAGATTAAGAAATGAGACACTTAAAGTAGTTAAGGAGTTTTGCTATTTGGGGAGCAAAATAACTGATGATGGTCGAAGTAGGGAGGATATAAAATGTAGACTGGCAATGGCAAGGAAAGCGTTTCCGAAAACGAGAAACTTGTTAACATCGAGTATAGATTTAAGTGTCAGGAAGTCGTTTCTGAAAGTATTTGTCTGGAAGTGAAACATGGACGATAAATAGTTTGGACAAGAAGAGAATAGAAGCTTTCGAAATGTGGTGCTACAGAAGAATACTGAAGATTAGATGGGTAGATCACATAACTAATGAGGAGGTATTGAATAGAATTGGAGAGAAGAGAAATTTGTGGCACAATTTGACAAGAAGAAGCGATCGGTTTGTGGGGCATATTCTGAGGCATCAAGGGATCACCAAATTAGTACTGGAGGGCAGCGTGGAGGGTAAAAATCGTAGAGGGAGACCAAGAGATGAATACATTAAGCAGATTCAGAAGGATGTAGGCTGAAGTAGGTACTGGGAGATGAAGAAGCTGGCACAGGACAGAGTAGAATGGAGAGCTGCATCAAACCAGTGTCAGGACTGAAGACCACAACAACAACAAGATCCGTGTAATGGACTGGCCTGCACAGAGTCCTGGCCTGAATCCTATAGAAGATCTTCGCGATGTTTTGGAACGCCGACTTCGTGCCAGGCCTCACCGACCGACATCGATACCTCTCCTCAGTGCAGCACTCCGTGAAGAATGTGCTGCCATTCCACAAGAAACCTTCCAGCACCTGACTGAACGCATGCCTGCGAGAGTGAAGCTGTCATTACGGCCCCAATGGTGGGCCAACACCATATTGAGTACTAGCATTACCGATGGAGGGCGCCACGAACTTGTAAGTCGTTTTCGGCCAGGTGTCCGGATACTTTTGATTGCGTAGTGTGTATCGTCTCTGAGTAACAAGCTCGGGCAGCTTCGGCAGGCGAAGACGACACTTCCCGGGACTTGGGCCTCCGTGTGAAGCTTGCACAAATACAAGTACTCCAGACACCGAAATTCCAATGGATGCCAGTGCAGTCATATCTGACGACCTACCAGAGTCCCGCCAGTCTACAAAACCTGTCCAAGTTCCGCCCAAACAGGCCCCTGCAACTGCAAAGGAAGCAGATCCGCCGGCGGTTGAAGACCGAACCTCCTCGCAGGAAAACGAAACTAACTCGGACACTGAAGGAAGTCCGTCGAGAGGCAAGCGTCCGAGGAAAAATATGAGATGCAGGCTGGTGCGCAAATGTGCAGAGGAGACAGCTCCCATTCTGCGACAAAAAGCGAAGGAGATAGGTAGTAGCTGGAGCCAACAGAGGGATAGCGACACGAAAGTGACGCCAGTTTCTGAGGAGGTTTCCCCGAGGAGAACTGACAAAGAAAGCATCCGCAACACCCTCGAGAAAGAATCCACTCTCCTGAGGATTCGATCGTCCCACTGTGGCGGTAGGCCACATAACGTGACAAAAATGATATCGAATGACTTCGCAAATGTACCAAAACTGACGTCGTAACGAAACGTAAACATTATCTCAGAAAAATAACATAGACTCTGTAATCAATTAATATGATCTGCGAATGTAATTGCAATTTTTTTTTTCCAAAACGATACCTGGCTCACCCCTTTTGTTTGTTCGTAGTGTAAGAAGCCATTGGTGACGAGGCAAGTTATCTGTACCAGCTCCTATATTTATGAAGTGGTAGATTTAAATTCTTTATGCAAATTTTATAGGGGAACATTGGTGCAGAGGTCAGCACCATTGTTCTAAATGATTACGGTCCAGAGTCGTAGTAAATATCTTAGTATTCTCTAATTTTGACAAGTAAACATAAATGGGAATGTAGGAGATTGCTCTTGATTAGCGGTTCTCCCTTTGAAACAATAAAAGTAATCAATATTTCCAATATTGAATAATATTTGAGTAAACAGAGTTCAGTAAATTTTTTCGATCCCCCTCTTAACGAAATCGCGAGAATCTCCTCAGCCTTGCATTTTCACCAAAGTAAAAATAATTTACAAAAATAAATTTTAACAACTATTACAGTCTGTAAGAGGTCCATGACTAAGGAATTTGTTGCTAGCGCATTCGAGCAGATGTAATTTCGATGGGTTGCTCACGCGCTGCCTGCGATATGTAAGCTGTAAGAGAATCTCAGACCAAAGAGCAGAGTTGTCAGCAGTAGGAACTGTGTGTTAGTAGAAGTTTGTAGTAGCCAGCAGTCTGGTGTATCGAGTTGGCTGGGCCGGTCGTAGGGAGCGATGGCGGTGCCTGAGCGATGTAGTATAAGGTAAAAGCAGCCTCGCGCATATGTACTATTGTTATGTCAAGTCCCATGTAAATGTTTTTAAAAAATCCCTTAATAATAATCTTTCTTATAAAAATTAACTTTTGACGATAATTCATCTCAATTTAAAGAATTTACTAATTTCTCCAATCCATGGTCATCCCGATTATTGTAAAGAAAAATCAGTTGTTTCCTTTTATACGTGACAAATCTATCGGCCAGCATTGCACAGGGCTGTGCCAGAAAAATTTCTTACAGGAGCAGATATATACACACGCGTTATCCGGCGACTTAATTGAGGTAGGAATTTTCAGTTTATTCAGTATGATCTTTCAGGGCCATGACGCAGCACTGCTGAAGTCCAAATTTACCTGTTTAAAATCACAGACAGTTAATTTTTGAAAGGTTACGTATGAGTCACATTTTTTATTAGGAGGTTGGTCACATTTTATTATTGGTAGGTTACGGAATTTATCTGTTGGTAAGTTATGCTGAATGTAAATGAATTATATAATTACATTTTTTACTGTTGGGCGGTTATTATAAATATATTTTTTTATTTTGGGATATTATATTTTTTACTGTTGGGAGGTTACAAGTCACACGCAGCTCTCTAGCTTATCGAAAAGCGCAGTGAGAAGACAAAACATCTACACTTCGCCTTTCTCGATCTCGAACAGGCCTTTGAGCGAGTGCGACACGAATTAATTCGGTTTGCCCTGCGAGAGCACGGAGCGCGTCAAGAGCTCGTTAGGTGGGTCGGACTGCATTGCGTGGGGCTGAACGCTGGCCTTCAACAAGGGAAGGAGAGCAAAGACTCGCTGTTATGGAGGCGAAAATGCTTAGGTGGACATAGGGATTAACACTGCATGACCACGTTACAAATGACGAAGTTCGCAGGCTATACGGTGTTGCACCAATAATTGACAAAATGAGGAAAGCCGCCTATGTTGGTAGGGACGTGTCCTCAGAGCAGACGAGACAACAGTGGCAAAGACTATTTTCAATCTAAGTCTAAATGGGAAACGGCTAGCAGGACGACCAAAGAGCGATGGCTCGACACCCTCCACGAAGAGCTCAAGGTCTCAGGCCTTCACGCTGGATCCTTTATTGTATGATTATATGATAGCGTAACAAACACTGGTAGCAGTCACTTCTGTAAAATATCTGAGAGTATGCGTGCGGAACGATTTGAAGTGGAATGATCATATAAAATTAATTGTTGGTAAGGCGGGTGCCAGGTTGAGATTCATTGGGAGAGTCCTTAGAAAATGTAGTCCATCAACAAAGGAGGTGGCTTACAAAACACTCGTTCGACCTATACCTGAGTATTGCTCATCAGTGTGGGATCCGTACCAGGTCGGTTTGACGGAGGAGATAGAGAAGATCCAAAGAAGAGCTGCGCGTTTCGTCACATGGTTATTTGGTAACAGTGATACCATTATGGAGATGTTTAGCAAACTCGAGTGGCAGACTCTGCAAGAGAGGCGCTCTGCATCGCGGTGTAGCTTGCTGTCCAGGTTTCGAGAGGGTGCGTTTCTGGATGAGGTATCGAATATATTGCTTCCCCCTACTTATACCTCCCGAGGAGATCACGAATGTAAAATTAGAGAGATTCGAGCGCGCACGGAGGCTTCCCGGCAATCTTTCTTCCCCCGAACCATACGCGACTGGAACAGGAAAGGGAGGTAATGACAGTAGCACGTGAAGTGCCCTCCGCCACACACCGTTGGGTGGCTTGTGGAGTATAAATGTAGATGTGGATCAGGCACGAGATCGCAAGCTGTAGCGACAACGAGCCAAAACAGCGGACCCCGCCAGCACGCTGGACAAACGCTAAGGAAGAAGAAGAAGAAGAAGAAGAAGAGAGAAGAGAAGAATTACAGTCACATATCTGGTAATTTGTTTGTTGGTTTCTTTGTGGTTACAATACAGCATCACCGGTCTTTTGCGGTCTAACTGTGTTAGTGAGGCAGTAAATTTATCCACAGGGAAGTGACACTGCGTCACTGCAATGCACTTTGGAGGTGTGGCGGTGGGACATGCAGTAGCATACCACCCTCCGACGGTGACGGTACTACATCAGTCAGGCAGAAAAATTTAGCCCAGCGTCGGCAGGTGGGGTGGGAAAGTATTGGACGTAGAATGGGTGCTAGTCCCGCCACAGGATGGTTGGTTTTGGGGTTTGATGGGGGTTAAACATCGTGGTCATCAGTCCCCAGTTCCATACAGACATACTTGTAAAACGCCTATACAGTAAAAGCGTAACCTCTGCACCCAGAGGGAGGGAACACCACAGGGTACAGAGCTAAAATGAACACTGCAGCAACACAAAATAGAGGACATTTAAAAGGAGCAGAGAAAACAGTTGACTAGAGTAAAACAGACTACAGTGGTTGATGGATCAGGTAAAAGGTCAACCACTCGACTACAAACGAAGAACCTCCAGCTGGAAAGCGTTGATAGAGGTACCAACACAACTTATTACCATAAAAGACACTATTTTGGTATACACGTCACAATTAAAAGTTGCTGGAGTGGGTGTAGCCTAAGAAATCGTGCGAGAGCGCCCACACTAGAGCGAGTGATAAAACCCAGCTGCACGGATAAAACGTGAAACTGAGTCAGCTATAGAAGCATCGTCACCTACAATTAAAGAAAGTGCAGCTGGTAAATTAAAGGACTGCCGCAAGGGGGCTAAAAGGGGCCAGTCCGTCAGAAGATGAACCACTGTCAGCCCTGCATCACAGCGGCACTCGGGCGGGTTCTCACGGCGAAGGAGATAGCTGTGGTTCAACCGCGTGTGTCCAGTTTGGAGACGGCAGGGAGCAGCTGAGTCCTACGCGTGCCCCTCAAGGACAAGTTACGTACGGCCGTGGACGACTTGACCGTGCGGAGCTTATGTGGCGTGTTTAAGGCAGACCATTCAGAGCTCCAGACATGGCGGACCTTGCGATGTAGGGCTGACCGGAGGTCTCTTTCCGCGAGACCGAGCTCCAGGGGTGGCGAAGCGGTGGCCTGCTTGGCCAACCGATCGACACGTTCGTTTCCTGGAATGCCGATGTGGCCCGGGGTCCACACAGACGTCGCTCAACGACCACACTCGACGAGAGCAAAAACAGCATCTCGAATACCGCGCACCAAAGGGTCCCGAGAAAAACACTGGTCGAGTGCTTGCCAAAGGACGCATCCGTGGTGGGCGCGTGCCAGGCCTATCGTTAGCCACGGTCGGAATCCGATTCCTCTAGGATGGTTAGGGGAACCAGATGTCGATGCCGGCGGCGTGGAAGTGTGGCGTAAACCACGGACAGTGTCCCGCAGGGCATCCACTTTCTCAAGGGGCGTCCGTGAGTTGTCCCGTATTATCGTCTTGAGGGGGACGATATCCGCTTCCTCGCAAAGAGTGACAATTCTCGTGAGTGGCGGGGCGTGCAGGCTCCACCTGAGCACCTTGTTCTGCAGGCGCTGCAACGTCCGCATCCTGGTCACACTCATCGTGGCCCGTGCGCCAGACGCATACAGTAGATGCGGAGCTCGGTATGCAGGTTAAATTCCCTACTGCGGAAGAGTGGGTACAAAGCCCTGGTCAGCTTTTGCCCATTGTTGGCGACATACTCCGCATGACAGTGGAGGAGCAACTTGTGGTCCATCTGGACCCCGAGATGGGTCATTGTCGGGGACCAGGGCACCTGCACGCCTGCAATCGAAATATTGGGGCGGAGGACTGGGCGCCGTTTGGAGATGTAGAACGCCGTAGTTTTGGCGGCATTGAGAGCTATCCGGCATCAGGTGCGGGTGGCGTCCACCTGTCGCTGGAGGCGGGCGACGATGGCGTCAGTAATGCAGCCAGGGTTATATAGTGCTGTGTCGCCAGCACATTCTGCTAGGAGGCACTCGAGGATAACTGGCATGTCATCACATAGATATTAAAAAGGATGGGAAAAAACACCCATCCTTGAGGAGTGCCTGCCGACAATAGGCGAATGGTGGTGTGTTTTAATACAAAATGGTTCAAATGGCTCTGAGCACTATGGGACTTAACTTCTGAGGTCATCAGTCCCCTACTTAAACCTAACTAACCCAAGGGCATCACACACATCCATGCCCAAAGCAAGATTCGAAACTGCGACTGTAGGGGTCACGCGGTTCTAAACTGAAGCGCCTAGAACCGCACGGCCACACCGGCCGGCTACGAACAGTTCGACGACGTTTGCAGCAGAATGAACTATCAGCTCGGGCACCATGGCTGCGGTTACCCTTGACACTGCATCACAGACAGGAGCTCCTGTGATGGTGTACTCGACGACGAACCTGGGTGCACGAATGGCAAAACGTTTACAGCATCATGATGGTCGCATCCGTGTTTGGCGACATCACGGTGAACGGACATTGGAAGCGTGTATTCGTCATCGCCATACTGGCGTATCACCCGACGTGATGGTATGGGGTGCCATCGGTTACACGTCTCGGTCACCTCTTGTTCGCATTGACGACACTTTGAACAGTGGACATTACATTTCAGATGTGTTACGACCCGTGGCTCTAGCCTTCATTCGATCCCTGCGAAACCCTACATTTCAGCAGGATAATGCACGACCGCATGTTGCAGGTCCTTTCTGGATACAGAAAATGTTCGACTGCTGCCCTGGCCATCACATTCTCCAGATCTCTCACTAACTGAAGGCGCCTGGCCAATGTGAACTGTGGTATCGTGTTGAAGCTGCATGGGCAGCTGTACCTGTACACGCCATCCAAGCTCTGATTCAATGCCCAAGCGTAATTTCTCGGAAACTACGCACCCAAATTCCGTAAAAACGTGATTACATGCCAATTCTAGTATAATATATTTTTCTAATGAATGCCCGTTTATCATCTCCATCAAGCTCTGATTCAATGCCCATGCGTATCGAGGCCGTTATTACTAGCAGAGACAGTTGTTCTTCTTGGTGTAGCAATTTTAATGGCCAGTATTGTACAAAAACACTGTGTCGGGCGAAGTAACTGCGAGAAATTCCACAACTGAGTCACTGACGTAAACAATTTACCAGTTGTGAAAGGAGGCAAAATAACGTTAACTCCACCTTTTCATAGTATATAAATACCAATGCATAAACAACCACCACACCACCCAAGACGACAGGGTGAACCGCCTGGGCAGACGAAAGCGACCACAACAGCGCGGATGAAGAAATGAAAGAAGTTTCCGAAACTAATCGGACTGTACGCCATCCCCAAAGGACGATGATTCTTCAACTGCCCTGGCCAGCACATTCTCCAGATCTCTCACTAACTGAAAGCGCCTGGCCAATGTGAACTGTGGTATCGTGTTGAAGCTGCATGGGCAGCTGTACCTGTACACGCCATCCAAGCTCTGATTCAATGCCCAAGCGTATCGAGGCCGTATGGGCCAGTATTGTACAAAAACACTGTGTCGGGCAAAGTAACTGCGAGAAATTCCACAACTGAGTCACTGACGTAAACAATTTACCAGTTGTGAAAGGAGGCAAAATAACGTTAACTCCACCTTTTCATAGTATATAAATACCAATGCATAAACAACCACCACACCACGCAAGACGACAGGGTGAACCGCATGGGCAGACGAAAGCGACCACAACAGCGCGGAAGAAGAAATGAAAGAAGTTTCCGAAACTAATCAGACTGTACGCCAGCCCCAAAGGACGATGATTCTTCAACAATGACGTCTCCGTGAACGAACCTTCTAAAAAAACAAGGACACGCCCCTGAACCGTTTGCTACTGGTGAATATTATTAAAATTTATTTTAAATCTGACACTTGCGAGATGAAGCTGAAGAGTGTTTCTTAATGTTTGATCAAGTAGAACGGACTACGTCTCACGTACAAGCATACAAGATCGCTGCAGTGAACCTCAGTAAGATTCATAGTTCCTTTAAATTACAAAACTTAAAAGATTTTACCCCCCCCCCCCCCCCATGAACCATGGACCTTGCCGTTGGTGGGGAGGCTTGCGTGCCTCAGTGACACAGATAGCCGTACCGTAGGTGCAACCAAAACGGAGGGGTATCTGTTGAGAGGCCAGACAAACGTGTGGTTCCTGAACAGGGACAGCAGCCTTTTAAGTAGTTGCAGGGTACTGCAAACGGCTGAAAGCAACGGGAAACTACGGCCGTAATTTTTCCCGAGGGCATGCAGCTCTACTGTATGATTAAATGATGATGGCGTCCTCTTGGGTAAAATATTCCGGAGGTAAAATAGTCCCCCATTCTGATCTCCGGGCGGGGACTACTCAAGAGGGTGTCGATATCAGGAGAAAGAAAACTCGCGTTCTACGGATCGGAGCGTGGAATGTCAGATCCCTTAAACGGGCAGGTAGGTTAGAAAATTTAAAAAGGGAAATGGATAGGTTAAAGTTAGATATAGTGGGAATTAGCGAAGTTCGGTGGCAGGAGGAACAAGACTTTTGGTCAGGCGAATACAGGATTATAAATACAAAGTCAAATAGGGGTAATGCAGGAGTAGGTTTAATAATGAATAAAAGAAAATAGGAATGCGGGTAAGCTACTACAAACGGCATAGTGAACGCATTATTGTGGCCAAAAGATAGACACGAAGCCCACGCCTGCTACAGTGCTACAAGCTTATATGCCAGCTAGCTCTGCAGATGACGAAGAAACTGAAGAAATGTATGACGAAATAAAAGAAATTATTCAGATAGCGAAAGGAGACGAAAATTTAATAGTCGTGGGTGACTGGAATTCGGAAGTAGGAAAAGGGAGAAAAGGAAACGTAGTAGGTGAATATGGATTGCGAGTAAGAAATAAAAGAGGAAGCCGTCTGGTAGAATTTTGCACAGAGCATAACTTAATCATAGCTAACACTTGGTTCAAGAATCATAAAAGAAGGTTCTATACATGGAAGAGGCCTGGAGATACTGACAGATTTCAGATAGATTATATAATGGTAAGACAGAGATTTAGGAACCAGGTTTTAAATTGTAAGACATATCCAGGGGCAGATGTGGACTCTGACCACAATCTATTGGTTATGACCTGTAGATTAAAACTGAAGAAACTGCAAAAAGGTGGGAATTTAAGGAGATGGGACCTGGATAAACTGACTAAACAAGACGTTGTACAGAGTTTCAAGGACAGCATAAGAGAACAAATGGCAGGAATGGGGGAGAGAGATACAGTAGAAGAAGAATGGGTAGCTTTGAGGGATGAAGAAGTGAAGGCAGCAGAGGATCAAGTAGGTAAAAAGACGAGGGCTAGTAGAAATCCTTGGGTAACAGAAGAAATATTGAATTTAATTGATGAAAGGAGAAAATATAAAAATGCAGTAAATGAAGCAGGCAAAAAGGAATACAAACGTCTCGAAATGAGATTGACAGGAAGTGCAAAATGGCTAAGCAAGGGCTTCTAGAGGATAAATGTAAGGATGTAGAGGCTTATCTCACTAGGGGTACGATAGATACTGCCTACAGGAAAATTAAAGAGACCTTTGGAGAAAAGAGAACCACTTGTATGAATATTAAGAGCTCAGATGGAAACCCAGTTCTAAGCTAAGAAGGGAAAGCAGAAAAGTGGAAGGAGTATATAGAGGGTCTATACAAGGGCGATGTACTTGAGGACAATATTATGGAAATGGAAGAGGATGTAGATGAAGATGAAATGGGAGATATGATACTGCGTGAAGAGTTTGACAGAGCACTGAAACACCTAAGTCGAAACAAGGCCACGGGAGTAGACAACATTCCATTATAACTACTGACGGCCTTGGGAGAGCCAGTCCTGACAAAACTCTACCATCTGGTGAGCAAGATGTATGATACAGGCGAAATACACTCAGACTTCAAGAAAAATATAATAATTCCGATCCCAAAGAAAGTAGGTGTTGACAGGTGTGAAAATTACCGAACTATCAGTTTAATAAGTCACGGCTGCAAAATACTAACGCGAATTCTTTACAGACGAATGGAAAAACTATTAGAACCCGACCTCGGGGAAGATCAGTTTGGATTCCGTAGAAATGTTGGAACACGTGAGGCAATACTGACCGTACGACTTATCTTAGAAGCTAGATTAAGGAAAGGCAAACCTACGTTTCTAGCATTTCTAGACTTAGAGAAAGCTTTTGACAATGTTGACTGGAATACTCTCTTTCAAATTCTGAAGGTGGCAGGGGTAAAATACAGGGAGAGAAAGGCTATTTATAATTTGTACAGAAACCAAATGGCAGTTATAAGAGTTGAGGGGCACGAGAGGGAAGCAGTGATTGGAAAGGGAGTAAGACAGGGTTGTAGCCTCTCCCCGATGTTATTGAGTATGTATATTGAGCAAGCAGTGAAGGAAACAAAAGAATAATTCGAAGTAGGTATTAAAATCCATGAAGAAGAAATAAAACTTTGAGGTTCGCCGATAACATTGTAATTCTGTCAGAGACAGCAAAGGACTTGGAAGAGCAGTTGAACGGAATGGATAGTGTCTTGAAATGGGGATATAAGATGAACATCAACAAAAGCGAAACTAGGATAATGGAATGTAATCGAATTAAGTCTGGTGATGCTGAGGGTATTAGATTAGGAAATGAGACACTTAAAGTAGTAAAGGAGTTTTGCTATTTGAGGAGCAAAATAACTGATCATGGTTGAAGTAGAGGATATAAAATGTAGACTGGCAATGGCAAGGAAAGCGTTTCTGAAGAAGAAAAATTTGTTAACATCGAGTATAGATTTAAGTGTCAGGAAGTCATTTCTGAAAGTATTTGTATGAAGTGTAGCCATGTGTGGAAGTGAAACATGGACGATAAATAGTTTATGCAAGAAGAGAATAGAAGCTTTCGAAATGTGGGGCTACAGAAGAATGATGAAGATTAGATGGGTAGATCACATAACTAATGAGGAGGTATTGAATAGGATTGGGGAGAAGAGAAGTTTGTGGCACAACTTGACTAGAAGAAGGGATCGGTTGGTAGGACATGTTCTGAGGCATCAAGGGATCACCAATTTAGTATTGGAGGGCAGCGTAGAGGGTAAAAATCGTAGAGGGAGACCAAGAGATGAATACACCAAGCATATTCAGACGGATGTAGGTTGCAGTAAGTACTGGGAGATGAAGAAGCTTGCACAGGATAGAGTAGCATGGAGAGCTGCATCAAACCAGTCTCAGGACTGAAGATCACCACAACAACAACAACAAAAGATTTTATTCAGGGTGGCGCACGAAATGTGTTACCATTTTGTTTTTGAATATAAACTTTATAGTCAATACAATCTGAAAGGAACATATAGTACAATGAAGAGCTACCCGTGGAGATTTGTTCTAACTCAGCACATGCTCAATATGTCCACCATTTCGTTTCCTGACTTCCTTCAAACGAACACTGAAGTTAGTGATTACCCTACGGCACATGTGTTCCGTAATTTCACTGCAAACTTGAAGAATAAGTTTTCCTAGCTCTATTAAATCACGTGGACGTTTCGGGAAAATTTTTTCCTTTAGGTTCCTCCAAAGAAAAAAGTCACACGGATTGAGGTCTGGACTATTGTGGGGCCAATTTTGTCCGTCATTGAAGCGACCCGGAAACCTGAGTGAAATGATCCGCATGTCGAAACGCTCGCGTAAAAACTCCAACACAGTGTTTGCAGTATGTGGCCTTGCTTCATCTTGCATGCACCACTGCGTGTTGAAGGGCAAGGCAGTAGCAAGAAGGTGTGGAATGAAGCTATTGCGAAGCATGCTCAAATAACGTTCGCTATTCACAGTTTCTTCAAAGAAAAAGGGTCCAATAAGTTCGTGACTGGAAATTGCTGCCCACGCTGTAATCCTTGGAGCATAATGTTGTCGTTCATGAAGCACTTGTGGGTTTTCAGTGACCCAAAAGCGTATATTTTGTTTGTTAACCACACCGTCTAAATAAAAATGCGCCTCGTCTGGAAACCAAACGTTACTGAGAGTTTCTTCCCTACCCTCCGCCCACTGAGCAAACAGTAGTCTCTACTGCTTGTCTTCTTCAGTGAGCTTCTGTGCACAGGTCATCTTGTATGGGTACATATGGAGGTCACTTTAAGAATGCGTTGAACGGAGCGTCTGGATATTCCCAGTTGCACTGCTGCCTTTCTACACGATTTCCCGGGACTTCTCTGTACAGCAACTCGTCCCGCTTCAATATTCTCCGGCGAACAAACAGGTTTAGGCCGAGGTCGCTTCGCTTCCAATACTGTTCCTTCCTGTACAAATTTATCGTACAACCTGTGGATGGTCTTCTTGCAAGGGACCCATCGTGTGTTGAACTGTTGTCGAAAACGCCTCTGAGCCACAACAAGGCTTTTCGTTTCATGAAAAAGTAACGCAATTGCCGATCGTTGCTGTGTCGTCAGTCTTCCATTGTCAGCCATTGCTGCTTACTAGTCTCCTAGCGGCAGTATCGTGAATTACACGTTATTTCGTAACTCATTTGTTTTTCCAAGCTCTGCTGGTACTGCTGTAGAGATCCCAGCGGGATATCTAACGTGCGTCGTAAATTGTGAAAGAAACAATTGTTAACACATTTCGTGCGCCTCCCTGTACGTGCTTCTGACTGTGACATTGTCCTTTGACAAGAAGTGAGAGACATCGAGCTTGATAGCGTACCTGGCTTCAACGCCATAACAAACCCAGGGCGTGGAACTGAGATGTGCACAGCTCTGCTCACAAAGGAGGACATAAGTAGTCCAAGATGTGGTAAAACTACCACACAGTAAAGGCATAGCGGGCACAGTAAACAATATGCGACTCATTAACGATTTTGCACCTTCAGGGTCCAGCAAGAGGCACCGCAGAACGGAGTTCTTTAAAGAAGAAGTTGTCCCTCTGTTTGGAACATCTTATCCTGAGAGATTTTAAGTTTGTGCTGCATGCCGAAGACCAAATTCGCAATTTCAGCAATGTACCGAACTGGAACGTATAGCTGATGCATTAAGGCTAACAGACTCACGGGAGCATATGGACGGCGCAGGCGTAGGCGGAGTCCACTGCCTTCACCCACACCACAAGCCACTCGCCGAGTCGTGGAGACAGGATATACGTAACGTACAATTTTGGAGTCAGAAGTACGGCCTACCGTTTTTTTCGGATCATGCTGCGTACATATGCACAATCGATCTGATAAAACAAGGTAGGTACCGAGGTAGAGGCAAATGGAAGCTCAACGTGTCACGTATGGAAGAGCATGCGTGTCTGGTGGCATTTCATGAAGTATGAAGACAGTGTGAAAGCAAATTTAGCTCGTACAACTCTGGCATTGACTGGTGGCTTAAAACATGCCAAATCTAACATTCGGATGTTTTTCATAAATCACTCGAAAGACGAAAGTTTTCGGTACAAATCGACTATAGAGTTCTACTTCGAGTGTCTAAGGATTTGTACAAGTCAGATGCTACAGTTGCGGACAACTATCAAAGAATTATAAAAATTAAAGCAAAAATTTTGGCACTTCGGCGTAAACAACTGGAAGGCTACCAAATGTCACGTGCCCAGAATATAGCACAGCGTGAGGTCATGTCATTCGTGAAAGTAAAAGGGCGTCTCGTAAGATATTATCTGAAATAAAAGCTGGAGGGAGCTGACGATGCACAGTGAGATTAAAGAGGCGATCGCACAGCATTTTGCCTCCTTAATGTCTAGTCGACCCGTTGACGAACAGCTTCAAGACGAGTTAATGATCAACCTACGAGGCAGAGTATGCCACGCGCAAGCACAAGCTCTCATCTCGGAAGTGACTGAAGAAGATGTCGAAGAAGCATGAAGCATCGAAGCATGAAAAATAAGGCTCCAGGGGCAGACAGAATTCCGGCAGATTTTATCGCAAATTCAGTGGCTTCATAAGATCCAAGTTTACTCTCATCTGCAATGGAGTGCTAAGCCCTGACAATGACATCCCGGAAGGATTTCGAAAGGGACTCGTAGTGTTAGTGCCAAAAAATACCGACACGAAAGCGGTGAGCGCTCTGTGGCCAATACACTTCTACATCTACATCTATATACATACTCCGCAATCCACCATACGGTGCGTGGCGGAGGGTACCTCGTACCACAACCAGCATCTTCTCTCCCTGTTCCACTCCCAAACAGAACGAGGGAAAAATGAATGTCTATATGCCTCTGTACCAGCCCTAATCTCTCTTATCCTTATGGTCTTTCCGCCAAATACAAGTTGCCGGCAGTAAAATTGTACTGCAGTCAGCCTGAAAAGCTGGTTCTATAAATTTCCTCAGTATCGATTCACGAAAAGAACGCCTCTTTTCCTCCAGAGACTCCCACCCGAGTTCCTGAAGCATTTCCGTAACACTCGCGTTATGATCAAACCTACCAGTAACAAATCTAGCAGCTCGCCTCTGAATTGCTTCTATGTCCTCCCTCAATCCGACCTGATAGGGATCGCAAGCTCGAGCAGTACTCAAGAATAGGTCGTATTAGTGTTTTATAAGCGGTCTCCTTTACAGATGAACCACATCTTCCCAAAATTCTACCAATGAACCGAAGACGACTATCCGCCTTCCCCACAACTGCCATTACATGCTAGTCCCACTTCATATCGCTCTGCAATGTTACGCCCAAATATTTAATCGACGTGACTGTGTCAAGCGCTACACTACTAATGGAGTATTCAAACATTACGGGATTCTTTTTCCTATTCATCTGCATTAATTTACATTTATCTATATTTAGAGTTAGCTGCCATTCTTTACACCAATCACATATCCTGTCCAAGTCATCTTGTATCCTCTTACAGTCACTCAACGACGACACCTTCCCGTATACCACAGCATCATCAGCAAACAGCCGCACATTGCTATCCACCCTATCCAAAAGATCATTTATGCAGATAGAAAACAACAGCGGACCTACCACACTTCCCTGGGGCACTACAGATGATACCCTCACCTCCGATGAACACTCATCATGGAGGACAACGTACTGGGTTCTATTACTTAAGAAGTCTTTGAGCCACTCACATATTTGGGAACCAATCCAATATGCTCGTCCCTTAGTTAGGAGTCTGCAGTGGGGCACCGAGTCAAACGCTTTCCGAAAGTCAAGGAATATGGCATCCGTCTGATACCCTTCATCCACGGTTCGCAAGATATGTGAAAAATGGGCGAGTTGCGTTTCGCAGGAGCGATGCTTTCTGAAGCCGTGCTGATGCATGGACAGCAACTTCTCTGTCTCAAGGAAATTCATTATATTCGAACTGAGAATATGCTCGAGAATCCTGCAACAGACCGATGTTAAGGTAATTGGTCTGCAATTTGAGGATCCGCTCTTCTACCCTTCTTATATACAGGTGTCACCTGAGCTTTTTACCAGACGAGTGTGGGCAAAGGCACGAAAATTCTGCAGACCCCCTGTCGTTACAGGGAGCTAATTTCAACGGCCGACGTCTGCAAAATAAAATGTGCACTCATCTCTCTAGACTCTGATAAAGCCTTCGACAGGGTTTTAGATTTACAGAAAGCTTTCGACACCGTTCCTAACAAGCGTCTTCTAACCAAACTGCGTGCCTACGCAATATCGCCTCAGTTGTGCGACTGGATTCGTGATTTCCTGTCAGAAAGGTCATAGCTCGTAGTAATAGAAAGTCATCGCGTAAAACATAAATAATATCCGGCGTTCCCCTAAGGAAGTGTTATAGGCCCTCTATTGTTCCTGATATTTATTAACGATATAGGAGACAATCTGACCAGCCCTCTTACATTTTTTGCAGATGATGCTGTCATTTACCGTCTTGTAAAGTCATCAGCTGACCAAAACGAATAGCAAAATGCTTTAGGTAAGATATCTGTATGATGCGAAAAGTGGTAATTGACCCTGAATAAATGAAAGTATGAAGTTATTCCGCTAAATTTCGATTACGCGACAAGTCACACAAATCTGAAGGCTGTAAATCCAGCTAAATACTTAGGGATCACAATTACAAAAAACCTAAATTGGAACGATCACATAGATAATATTGTGGGTAGAGCAAACCAAAGACTGCGATTCATTGGCAGAACACTCAGAAGGTGCAACAGGTCTACTAAAGAGACTGCTTACACCACGCTTGTCCGTCCTATTCTGGAGAACTGCTGTGCGGCGTGGGATCCGCATCACGTGGGACTGACGGCTGACATCGAAAGAGTACAAAGAAGGGCAGCTCGTATTTGTATTATCACGAAATAGGTGAGATATTTTCACAGACATGGTTCGTGAATTGGAGTGGCAGTAATTAAAACAAAGGCGTTTTTCGTTGCGGCGGGATTTTGTTATGAAATTTCAGCCACCAGTTTTCTCCTCCGATTGCGAAAACATTCTGTTGGCACCCACCTACATAGGGAGAAATGATCATCACGATAAAATATGAGAAATCAGGGCTCGCACAGAAAAATTTAATTGCTCGTTTGTCTCGCGCACCGTTCGAGAGTGGAACGGCAGAGAGACAGTTTGAAGGTTGTAATATTATTGGTATTTCCGTCCTATGAAAGCTTTGAGTAGCCTTTGAAAGACACTTGTTTTGTATAATTTACATAACTGTAAAGATGCGCATCTAGCGCGGACGCTAATACATCGATTGCGCAGACAAAGAAACATTGTAACAGGAGCTGAACTGAACGTTCCGCTTCGATCTAAATAAAAGATGACAGTAAAAACTTTTGTAGATCTTCAGATTTTATCGTACTTCTGCTTGTAATGTGAAAGCGTAAAGAAGGTCGACTTTAAGCCATAAAAGTGAGCGGTCTTGCCAGCGTGCAGACAACATTATTAATTAATAAAATTCCAGTAATTTATGTTCGATACTGTAAACCGGCAAGTTATTGTTATGAAGGTGTTGAACGGTGCAAGAATTGTCTTGAAGGAAGGAAAAAAGTAGGGACCAATTTGTGAAAAAACGTGAACCAAGGAGACAGCACAGGGCAGGCTGAAATCCGATCGCACCATAGAGTTAGAAAAGTACTTATGTAAGTTATATTGTTTATAAAAAAGCCCTAATTGCTTGTGAGAATTGTTTGAATATATTTAGTGTTTACCGGATTTCTTATTCTAGTCTTTTCCTTTATTTTTTTTACCTCCATGTCATATTATTTTTATAACTGTCAAACAGCCTTGACTACAGCAGAGAATACTGCGGCATCCTGGTCGTAGACAGGAGGCCGTTCCTTGTCTTCTATACAGCTCACAGCTGCCCCATTTATTAATGATTTCATTTGCAAATGCAATTTTTTTATTGTTCATTGTTAAAGGTCCCTTAGGTGATTATAAATTTCATACTGATTACGTAAAGAAATCCGGGTTGTTCTTTTCCAAATAACAGAAGCCTTTCCGTAATCAAAAACGAGCCTCCTTCTGACAAAGATCAGGAGCCGACCAGAAGGCGGTCGTCTTCGACCGCTTTCGTGTTTCCTGTGGCAAAGCTGTGCTAAACTGGGAACATGACATTCTAGTATGAAACTCTCTCTCTCTCTCTCTATCTCTCTCTCTGGATATATATATATATATATATATATATATATATATATATATATATATATATATATATATATATACACCAGTGCAGGCGTAGTGCCTTTAGACAAAGTCGCAGGTGGTGGCAGAACTTGTGCTACGTAACTCACTCCGGCAGTGACGTGTGCACCAGCCACTGTCACCTCGTGAAGTTCATCCAGTTTCCTAATACTATGTTCTTGCACACAGGCACGTATGCTGTTAAGTAATTCTCGATAATTCGCAGCAGTAGTTTGCTTTGTATTTCTTTTAACGTCTACGTCTACGTGATTACTCCGCTGTTAACAGTCTGGCAGAGGGTTCAACGAACCACCTTCTAGTATGATAAAGGAAAAAAACAAATAAGTTAAATATATTTCAATTCTTTCAATTATAATCTGATAATTGAACGGTGCAAGAATTGTATATATATATATATATATATATATATATATATATATATATATATCACACTCTGGTGCTATCTATGAAATGTGGTGAATTAACCCTAACCGGCCGGCCGGAGTGGCCGAGCGGTTCTAGGCGCTCAGTCCGGAACTGCGCGACTGCTACGGTCGCAGGTTCGAATCCTGCCTCGGGCATGGATGTGTGTGATGTCCTTAGGTTAGTTAGGTTTAAGTAGTTCTAAGTTCTAGGGGACTGATGACCTCAGATTTTAAGTCCCATAGTGATCAGAGCCATTTGAACCATTTTTTGAAGAAAATAAATTGAAGGCAAAATACACCAAAGAAGATGAATGTGTACTCTGATTAGCTACACTATTGTGTTTTTTATTTGATTTGTGAAGAAAATGTATTTAAGCTGAATGCAGAAATTGGTAGTAGGTGCTGTGGAAAATTAAAAATAGTTGGTATAGCATCTACCTTCAGCCACACAGGTCCAAATTTTTCTCTTTCTAAACATTCCTCTTCAAAATGTTTTGAAATACTTTGGAATATTTTCTGAGGACAAAACTACTACTCCTTATTTTCTCGAGCCACATCTTTACTCGTTGTTCATCCTTCGGGAAACTAAAATATAAATCACACATAATCATTCTCCATGTCCTAGACACACTTTACATGGTCTCCTACTATAACTTTATAGTAAACAAAAAGCTTTGGATACACATATTATACGAAGGCAATTACAGACTCCCACTCTATTGAATTTATCTGTCTCCCGTCTTTCAAATCTATATACATAATCGACAAGTCACTGATAAATGCACGCAGGATAGTATTTGCTAAAACAACTAACCATTCCCTTTCCTGTTCCACTAGCAAATTTACGAGAGGAAGCGATTGTTAGTAAGCTTTTGTACGAGCCGTAATATCTATTATATAGTCATAAAATTGTAGAAAAATTGGTCTACAGAATCAAGCCTTAATTATAATGCGTCTCGCAATTTTTAAACATAGTACCCATGAAAAGTTACTGTCCCTTCTGTCACATATTTTTCTTTGCATCCATAGCAACAACAGTAATTGTCCATCGCTATTACACTGTCAACAAACGGTGAAAACACAAAAAAACTCTTGACATTATAAACTTCAAACTCTGAGGAAAGCACACACGCACAGCGAAGTCCCGAAAACACGTGACAATCCTGGTTTAATGTTGACAACATGCGCAGAACGCAATGCTCACTCCAGAGATATTTACTCTATGGGTACTCTTGTCGCACATTTGTTAAACGAAATAGCTCCTGCTGATATCCGTGCACCTATAAATGGCCAACACATACCCAACGGACTATACCACTTGAAATGCTTTTTAGTGGAATACATACAGGCAAGGATCTCTGAAAAAAGACATCATGAATGTGAAAGAACTTTACAATAACTTGATGAAAGGCAAATCCAGAAACGGTGTAAAACAAAAATATCCTTGTTACAGCTGGGAAACAGTCTGGGAAAATATTCACTGCCGGAAGCTGCCAATGTATGTGAAAGCCAACAGCAACTTTGTTGTCAACGGGAAAATTACGACGAACTCTAAACTTCACTCTATTCGATTGGAAGACTCACCTCTGTGTACATTATGTAACATACCAGCTGCCGAAGAACACAGTTGTGTGACATGGCTCTACATAAGACAAATGATAGCGAGCATCAGCAGAATACCACCCAACGCCATTACGGCAGCTGAATTTTTAAACCCTGGCGGTATACCTTACCCTAAAACAAAACGACACGCAATTAACTGGTTGAAAGGCCAAACGTGCACTACATCCTAACAAAAGAATCGAGCAATAGGGAGGACTTCTGGCTACATATTACAACTGGACACCACACGCCGATGTGTACTAAGAATAAAGAGAAAATTATACAAATTTTTAACTAATTAAAAATGTAAACAATAGATGACAATAATTTACATTACACATTCAAACATGTCATACACTAGACGAATGGTTTTTGATTAAAGTCTCTACTTCACGCAACAGGAGGTTTTGAAACTGCAAGTGAACAGAGAAGATCATCAGTGTAGATCATTTAAGCCCATGTGTGTATATTGTTTTGTTTTGACGAAACCATACAACAGAGTGATCAAACTGGCAAATAACTTTCATTCAGTTCTTTCTTTATTTCTTTTTCTGTTCACCAGAAGACATATTTTATGTTAATTGTGAGCCAAAATCAGTAGCAGAAGCCTATTCTACTTCATCACCTTTCCGAAGAAGGAAATTTTACGTATTAACAATTATGAGTTTTCTTACTTCCGTTTTGTCACGCACTGAGAAATAAATTTTTAGATGCAGTTACGTTTACATAAAAATTATGTAAATGCCTTCTCAACTGAAATTTATTTCTATTTAAGCCACGTTGCAAACAAAAGGCAACAGAAGGGAAATACGTAGCTTCCCATTCAGAAGAAATGTTGTTACACATCATCAGGTTAAATTCTCTCTTTAAAGGCGGAGAAGACGGGCCGAGAGGGCAAAAACTGGGGAGCATAAAGGACGGGTTGAAGGGGGGGAGTGAAGGAGACCCGAAAAGAAAGATGGTGGGGAACATGTCAGAGAAAGGTATAGGTTCCGAGTTCGAGTCTCGGTCCGGTACACGATTTTAATCTGCCAGGAAGTTCATACCAGCGCACACTCCGCTGCAGAGTGAAAATCTCATTCCGGAAACATCCCCCAGGCTGTGACTAACCCATGTCTGCGCAATGTCATTCTTCCAGGTGTGCCGGTGCTACGAGCTTTGCAGGAGAGCTTCTGTGAAGTGGAAGGTGGGAGTGAAGCTGTGAGTAGTCCAGATGGTCGAGCCCTTGCCCACGAAAGACAAAGGTCCAGAGTTCGAGTCTCGCTCTGCCACACAGTTTTAAGCTGCCAGGAAGTTTCAGTTATCAAAATCTACAGCGTACTTCTCGCTGGCCTAGAATCATGAAATTCGCCAAGATGCAAGGTCTCAGAACACTACAAAAGGGAAAAATCTGAAATTGTTAATTCGTAATTATGTCACACGAAATAAACATTCGTGCCGCTACGTATCACTTTTAAATAAAGGTAACAGGCAAAAGCGAAAATGCTGTCCTCCGAAAAAAATTACCACACTGGACCGAGTACAATATTCCATTTGTTTAAGGGAGACTAGTAATTTACTAAGTGGGTCGCAAAACAGCATTCCAGTCTTTGCATAAAAACTATCATAACAGCAGGTGAAAATTTTACAAATTTGTTTGAAAACAAGATGGCAACATTCAGCCGGAATAAGGAAGAAAATTAATCTAGAATTAAATGCCCGAATATACGAAGTATATGTTGTACGATATTCTACAGCCCGTATTGCTCAAAATTGCAATGCAGTGTGCCTTTGGAAGCGCATGCACACATACACCGTAATTCTGAACGACAAAGGCGCTGCAATATAGTATTCATTCACCAACACCGGGTGAGTGACGCAATGAAAATGTCTCCCCTGTCGGGGGATACACGTAACGAGGGTGCGAGTGCGGGCTGTACACATTTACTTGTACCCGTGTCGGCGGAACATGGTGATAGAAAGATAGATCCCTTATCATTTAGCTACAAAATAGCAGGTCAGTAACTGGAAGCAGTTAATTCTATAAATTATCCGGGAGTACGCATTAGGAGTGATTTAAAATGGAATGATCATATGAAGTTTATCGTCGGTAAAGCAGATGCCAGGCTGAGATTCGTTGGAAGAATCCTAAGGAAATGCAATCCAAAAACAAAGGAAGTAGGTTACAGTACGCTTGTTCGCCCACTGCTTGAGTACTGCTCAGCGGTGTGGGATACGTACCGGATGGGGTTGATGGAGGAGATAGAGAAGATCCAACGGAGAGCAGCGCGTTTCGTTACAGGATCATTTAGTAATCGCGAAAGCGGTACGGAGATGATAGATAAACTCCAGTGGAAGACTCTGCAGGAGAGACGCTCAGTAGCTCGGTACGGGCTTTTGTCGAAGTTTCGAGAACATGCCTTCACCGAAGAGTCGAGCAGTATATTGCTGCCTCCTAAGTATATCTCGCGAAGAAACCGTGAGGATAAAATCAGAGAGATTAGAGCCCACACAGAGGCATACCGACAATCCTTCTTTCCACGAACAATACGAGACTGGAATAGAAGGGAGAACCGATAGAGGTACTCAAGGTACCCTCCGCCACACACCATCAGGTGGCTTGCGGAGTATGGATGTAGATGTAGATGGCACTTCACAGCTCGCATTGCGTCAAGTTAAGCTGGCTACAGCAGCCCCTACACACGGTTCCGTTTTCTGTTCCATCTCGTAAACGTAAGCTAGTGGGCGATAACAGTACGTATAAGCATTCGTTTCTGGCTTGCCACCACAATAACGGCAAATAAACAACCGCATGGTAATCACGAAGATATGCAAATATTTTAATATGTTGTTCTACATGTAAAACTAAAGAAAAAAGTTCATATATATATCCGCAAATGTTTAGTTACGGAGTTACGCCTAGGAAAACATTTTGCCTGAAATTTAGCAACTTCGCTAATATGAAGCCATTGGAAAACTGTACGAGGTTAAAGTAAAGAACGATATCGATTTATATTGTTGTTATTGGTCTGTGAATCTAAAGGCGTGTTTACATTGAGCTCAGAACATGTTTTTGTTCGGAACACTGTGTGCTACTTGTTTCCTCAACATGTTGGCAACATTGTTCGCATTCCCGTTTACACTAGCGAGCAACATTTCTACGTATTCGCATAGTCTGCTGCGGTGAACTGACAGGTTACTTTGTGTATTCACATCAAGAGATACTCTATGTCAAGTGAAGGGGAAGAGTTAATGACATTTGGTGCTGCATTAATAATACTTAAAGAAATAAACAGAACGATGTAGTCGTCGTCGGTGGAACAAAACATACTATAGAAGACGTGGCGGGAATGACATGCTTTGTGAGCTGAATTTAGAAGACGGTTCTGGCTTTCGCATTTCGCAACTTCAGTAGGATATCGCCGCCAGATTTTGAAATGTTGTTGAATGTTATAGAACCAGTTGTTTCAAAGAAAGTCACAAATTTCAGAAAAGCAATCCCTGTGAACCAAAGACTTGTTGTTACTCTTCGTTTTCTGTCCTATCAAAGCCAGGCATATCTCAAATAGTTCCAAATGGTTCCATATCATCAAGAAAACGTAAACATTTAAATCCAAACCACTTCGTTTCGTAAAGTGTGTCAGTACCACATCCACATTTTTTACTTTCCTCTACTTTTCGTTTCTCTCGTCGGTACTGAGACAAGAGAGATTTACTTTTTTTGTCCACGTCACTGCTGCATGCGCCAAGCGCCGCAGTAACTTTTTTTGTAAAGAATCATGTTTGATTTCAGTATTTCTGTAACATGCGCAGCGTACATTCCACAGGCACTCCTCAGAGCGACAGCAGCTGGAAAATTTTGTCTCGTGACCACTCCATTTCAGATAAAAATGAAGGCACATGAAATAAACGCACCACTACCCTCCAGCAAAACAAACACCAAAACACTCACTAGCGCTGCGTAGCGGAATTTACTGGTAGCAGGCCACCAACAATGTTTGTTTGATCTCAACCGACACAGCCGGGGAACACTGATTTTGTGTTGCGAACATCGGTAGTCCATTACTAGCCACGAACAATGTTGTGAACTCAGTGTAAACGCGCCTTAATAAAACATGCCCCAGAGGTGTATATGCAGTAGTTCTCCAGAACGTCCAGAGAAGCAAAGATTATTAGAACAACTCTGTTAAACTGAAACGAGCAACAAAATCTGTTCGTACACATGCAGCTACATGCATTGAACTCGGTGGAGACAATTTTGAACATTTATTGTAAATGCATTGTGAAATTGTATGTACACTGTACAACTTCCTAAACACTGAGCTTTGTTTTTTTTCTGGTTTTACGTGAATTCACATGTGCTACGGTACTAATAAAAGCAGATTATCTGACACATTCATACTGTTTCAGTTAACGTTATTACCGTCATTTTTTCCAAAATTAAATTCTCTACAACTTCTGTTGGAAACTTTATGTAATTGTCTGGAGATAAAAAAAAAAATGGGCCAAGCAGTTAATAAATTAAAAATTTTACGAAATTACTTCTTTGTTTCTCTACAAAACTACTGCAGGTAGATGTCTGGGACATGTTTTATTAGATTCTCCAGGTCAATAACAACAAAATAAATGGATATCGTGCTTTACTTTAAATTCTTGTAGTTCTGCGATGGCTTCATATTGGCGGAGTTGCTAAATTTCAGTCAAAATCTTTTATTAGCCGTAACTCCATAACTAAACATTTGCGAACCTATGTTTATATGTTTTTCTTTAGATTTACTTGTAGAATAACGTATTAAAATATTTCGATACCTTCGTGATCACGCTGTATGCAAGCATAAGGAAGCACACGCTTCAGACAACGGAACAAAAAAAAATACAGAAAATAAGCATTTGATGAAGGCCGATGTATTGCAAACAATACGGTACACAGTTTACAAAATAAGTAATAACCGAAATTTTAACTTCTCGCTCTACGACTTGTAACGAAGATAATGCAATAAATAACCGATATTCGTAGCTTTTCACTCACGACTTCACGGCGACAATGGCGCAATTCCATCCATCTTCCCACGGTTACTGTACCCGGAATCAAGCACGAAAACCAACTTCACGATTGCCATCACAAACACAAATCACGAGCCGCAAAAAATGCACCGTTTCTAACAATACTTTGCGTTCATCTAGCGCTCCGTACTTTTCGTCGTAGAATACTGTTTGCTGCTGTAGAAAGGATAAATACGCCTGCGAGTTGGACCAGTCTCGAGAGAATCCGAGTCGGTGACACGGTGAGGCTGCTTTTTCTTCTTCCGGAGAGTCGCTGAAAATACAGTAGCTGGTCCAGACGGCTCCGAATTGTTGGGGCTCAGGTCTACAGCTTCCAGCTTTTGCAGTAGCACTCACTCGCTTACCACTCCTCCTGCAGTAATTCCGAGGCCTCTGGACGTTCGTCCCACAGCCTTGTCGGCAGGAACTGCTGGCTGGCTGTCACCCAGTACTCGGCTGGTCTTTCTCCTGCTCGTAAGGCTCCACAGTTCTCTGCAGTAACTTCGGTGCCTCCCTCGCTCACTACCGGCAAGTCTTCAAGCAAAGGAAACCAAGTTTTGTTTTTGTTTTCGAGTATCAGAATTTTCTGCACCGCAGCATCACAATACACAGCGCAGCAGCACACACGCAACGCACGTTGTCTATGTTCACACCAAACGAAGCCGCAGCGCACGTGTTTTGACGTCATGACCGGCGCGCAAGGGAACCTCCCCATCGCACCCCCCTCAGATTTAGTTGTAAGTTGGCACAGTGGATAGGCCTTGAAAAACTGAACACAGATCAATCGAGAAAACAGGAAGAAGTTGTGTGGAACTATGAAAAAATATGCAAACTGAGTAGTCCATGTGCAAGATAGGCAACATCAAGGATTGTGTGGGCTCAGGAGCGCCGTGGTCCCGTGGTTAGCGTGAGCAGCTGCGGAACGAGAGGCCCTCGGTTCAAGTCTTCCCTCGAGTGAAGCCTTTGCTATCTTTATTTTCGCAAAGTTATGATCTGTCCGCTCGTTCATTGACGTCTCTGTTCACTGTAATAAGTTTAGTATCTGTGTTTTGCGACCGCACCGCAAAACCGTGCGATTAGTAGACGAAAGGACGTGCCTCTCCAATGGGAACCGAAAACATTTGATCGCAACGTCATAGGTCAACCGATTCCTCCACAGAAAAAAACATCTGATATATTCTATACGACACTGGTGACGGCATGTGCGTCACATGACAGGACTATGCTGTCAACCCACCTAACTAGTACACTTGGCGAATGGGTAAAAAGATTCTTCTACCTTGCCCGATTTAGGTTTTCTTGTGGGTGTGATAATCACTCCCAAAGAGTGATGAAAACATAAGAGTCTGTCACATAAACTGCAACAAATGAATGCAACAGTTTCACAGTCGCACAGTTTTCCCTGTGCTCTGTCAAAACATAAGTTTTTAACGTTTTCAAATTTTTCCGTGTGTAGACCGTCAAATCCTGCAAATGCCCAAGCAAATTTGAGCATGTCCTGGAATTTTGGAGAGCGAAGTTGATTATATAAAAAATTGAACTTTTCACTCGAGGGAAGACTTGAACCAAGGACCTCTCGTTCCGCAGTTGCTCACGCTAACCACGGGACCACGGCGCTCCTGATCTTACACTATCCTTGATGTTCCTTATCTTGCGCATGGACTACTCAGTTTGTATATTTTGCTTATTTTTTTCATAGTTCCACACAACTTCTTCCTGTTTTCTCGATTGGTCTGCGTTCAGTTTTTCAAGGCCTATCCACTGTGCCGACTTATAACTATATCTGAGGGGGGTGCGGTGGGGAGGTTCCCTTGTGAGTGTAAATGCCGAGAGCCTCCCGTCGCCTGGTGCTAGTCTTTCGAGTTGACGTCACTTCGGAGACATGCGTGTCGATGATGGTGATAAGGACAACACCAGTCCCTGAGCGGAGAAAATCTCCGACCCAACCGGGAATCGAACCCGCGCCTTTAGGTACGACGTTCCGCCGCGCTGAGCACTCAGTTACCAGGGGCGGATGTTAGCGCGCTGGGATCGGCTCGCGCCCCACGCCCTGTCGCTCTGCACTTGTGCACCCGTTTCGCTGCCAACTTGAAGCGCACACCGGTACGTGAGGCGCCGTGTCAGCGGCCTGGCAGCAGTTGACGACATGTGGATGTCTGCGTGCCGCTGCAGAGCTTGCTCGCGCTGCGTAACCGTACAAGGCCTTGAAACTTTGTCACACATGCGCAGACAACTGAGCTCCGGAAATGAACCATATGTACTTACTATTTCTCGATTTTTCCAACATTTAACAAATTAAATAAGCAAATGCAGAGTGGAAAGCCCAGAATATGTTAATTAGAAAAAAAATTGCGTGTAACCGCAAAACAACTGGAGACTGTCATCTGACACGTGAACTCGTCGTTAAAGTAGGAGACAGTGAAGTTGACTTTAAAAATCCCAGACACTTTAATGCGTTAAAAAACACGTATATCAGCTCTGAAGTTGCTACATCATTATCTAAATTGAAACTTCTCGAAAGTGGCGTAAAGATGTTCGAATTAAGATGTCTAGATTTTTACACAGAGGCCACAGTTCAGACGTGTCACATACTGAAATGGGAAACGGTCGCTGATGTAAATGTTTCCCAGTGCTGCTAACCACTGCCCACCTCCGCGTTGCGCTGGTCGTTGTTGATTATTGCATTGCCTTCAGATTTCGTCCTCAGTTGTAACGAGAAGCCAGCAAAAACTGTCAACCTACAAACAAACGTACGTGCAACGCCAACCTGGAACTTCAATTCAGTGTTAACATTCACTTTCGCACGTTTCACGTTTACGTACATTTCCCGGCACTTGCAGAACAAGGCTTAGTAAAAAATGACACGATTTTGAAGAAATGTTTAACGCTGTGTATCACTAAAACTGCGTATTTTCGTAAAACTCAGGTAAAAGTACGACAACAACCATATACGGCATGTTAGTTTTGCACAAGGACGAATGCAAATGTCATTGGTGGTCCGAGAATCTATTACAAAGGCAAAGATGAAGAAGAAAAAAAATATAGTGGCTTCCAGCAGCACGCGAACCATGATCCATGGTTAATTACATGTAGTCTGCAGCATTATTATTATTATTCACCCCAGCGTTTCCGGAAGGATTTTACCTCCAGTGCGTTATCAGTCATTAACATTAAATCACATATGGACCGACCACCTCAGCAGTTTCTTCCTTCGGAATTCACACACACGCGCACACATCTAATCATAAGAAATAGTACCAACGGTGACGTACGTATAATAAATCCGCGGTATTCGGAAAACGACGTTTAAGGCCCCTCTCTGGACACGCACAATTTATCGGCCGACCGACCGATTTCGTGTCAGCCTATACATGTCCCGACCGACCGCACTCAGCGATTACAGAGCCGCCCCGTTGTTTTGATTTGTTTCTCCTAAGTTCATTGAATTATGTTCTACGAGATTCCACTTGATCTTACACAGATACAAAAACGGGGGTCGGCCTTGGGTGTTTTGGAGGTAACCAGGCCAAGCAAGTCCGAGAGAAAGCTGTGGGCAAAGAAGTGGCTAATCTAAGGAAAGAAATTCGCCCACATTCTGTTAAGTAAGCAGGCGGGAGCCGAAGATTTTCGTAATTACTTCACAATGGGTGAATCGTGCATTTCGGAGCTGCTGACAGTCATCAAACCATTCTGAGAGAAAAATAATGCAGTCATGGCAGACGCTGTCAGCTGCGATTTCCAGCCACTTGCAGAAATTAAGCAGGCCGCCATGGCCGAGCGGTTCTAGGCGCTTCAGTCTAGAACCGCGCGACTGCTACAGTCGCAGGTTCAAATCCTGCCTCGGGCATGGATGTGTGTGATGCCCTTAGGTTACTTAGGTTTAAGTAGTTCTAAGTTCTAGGGCACTGATGACCTCAGATGTTAAGTGCCATAGTGCTCAGAGCCATTTGAACATTTTTTTTTTTGTATTTGTAAAAAAAAAAATTAAAGGGGTCTTGCCGCTGTAGGTGTTGATTTTAGCCTTTGACTATGCCCACTAGGGGAAGCTGTTTTACACCTGTTCTGAAGAAGGCGTGGTTACCCACGCTGAAACCTAGGTAAACACCAGGTAGTTTGTGCAATCGAGGCGGATTTTTCATAATTATTTCGATACTTACGATTTCTGGCAGGCTGCAATGCTGAAAGTTCAAAATAAATAAAACAAAAGGCATTCGTGACAATGTTGTTATTAATTTATGAATGGTGGTAATATTATTAATTTATTTACGGCAGTAGCGTAAAAGGTGGCCGGTAAATTTAAGAGACTCATTTCATATTCGAAGAAGAAAGGCAACAAAAAGAAAAAAACACTTTGCTCTTCATAGCAGAGAGCTTGGATATAGTCTGGACTTTGTAACACTTACAGCAACGAAGCAAGTAGATTTTATGAATTAATGTCCCTGGAATGTCGATATTTCGGTTTTTAGATTTCATTTCGATTAGTATCGGAAATAAAACCTAAAAACAGAAATACAGGAGGCCGACTGACCCTCACCATTGACCATCACCTCACCTGGATCCCTCATCTGCAGACCCTCGAGCGTCATGCACTTTGCCTCACCTTCCGTACCCGCCTCGCGTCCCCCACGCGGATCCTCTACGACCTGATTCCTTTCCCCCACCTGCTCCTCTTGAAACACGTATGTAACATAGCAGCGATGGCGAGGCATTGTAGCATCTGTGACCAGAGAGTATGCGCTTGACCGCGCGAGTGTTGCGAGCGGTTCTCAGTCTGTCAGTAGTCGTTGCGAGTCTGTAGCTCTGTCTAGTTGAGAGCAGTACTCTGTCAGTAGTCGTCATGCAGAGCGGTCGGTCAGTGATAGCAGTCCAGTGCGGGTGATGTAGGCGGTCGGCAACACTGGTCAAGATGCTGAATAAGGTATACTGTTAATTAATATAATCATTAGATAATGAAAAATTTTATTTATTGTAATTATTCTCCAACAAGTCCCCCAATAATAATTTTTATTTCAAAGTATTTTTTCAAAAATTTCATTTTTTATTGAACTAAAGATTTCGTTGCACTTCCCATTTCATTCCACTTCTTTTGAAGAAAAATTTCACTAGAATCACAAAAAAAGAGAATATTATTATTTGCAATGCAGTTCCTCCAAGCGGTGCGCAACAACAAGAGCAGAAATGTGACATCCATTTATTTTGAGGTAAGACTTTAATTCTGATTGTTTTGCACAGGGCCAAAGACCGATATTTCGGTTTAATTGTATTTTCTTGTCACTGAACGGACTTTAAATTTTGTGAAGAATTTATATTTGAGTCAGATTGCGAATTTCACATTTTGTTGCCATTGTCAGTACATTTCATTGTGGGCAGGTTACGCTTAGAGCAATGTCCATTAGCATTCCTAAATAATATTGTCATTACTTTAAAATTTCGGTGGCAAGGTTATACTCGGCTCCCATTTGTATTAAGTATTGTCATATTTCTTTCTTTCAAATTACGGTGGGGAGGTTACACTCTTCCTCGAACATATCTGCACACTCTACACCTCCCGCTGTTTGATCCCCCTCACCCCCTGGTTGCTCCTCTCCTCTGCTCTCCCATCCCCTCCCCCTGCCACGCCTTCACTGTCTTGTCCCCTCTACCCTCCCTCTCTACACCCTCCATCTCCTTTCCCGCAGTGGCTTCCATCAACTCCCCCTCCCGGGTGATGCCCTCTCTCCCTCCATTTATCCCTCCTATCAACTCTTATCCTCACTCCCCCTCTTTTCCTCTGTCCTTCTCCCGGGCTCCCTCTCCCCCCCTTTCATCTTTTTTCCCCACCTACCCTCTCTCTGCTCCCTTCTCTTCCCTAAGTCCTTTTGCATTTGCCTCCTCTGCCTTTTCCCATTCCCTCTTCCGTCTGTCCTGCCCCTCCCCCTTATGAGTCTTCTCCCTCCCTCCTTGTTTTCCCCCTCATCTGTCCAGGTCCCCCCCCCCCCCCCCCCCCACATCTGCGGTAGGCTACGGTGTGTCCTCTTTGTGCCGACATTTTAGTGCAGTGTTTACAGTGAGTATTCAGTGCTGTGTGTATTTCCAAAGTGTTGCGAACGGACATCGTACTGTAGCTGGGTGTGATTTTATATCTTTTGCAAACAGAAACCAGACTGTCGCCATGTTTTTTAATTGTCTGTCTACGATGGTACCTGTCTACTTCCTGTGTATTTTATTCGCTTTGCCAACCCTTTGCTTTATGTTTTAACTTTCCACAAATTTACGCCGTTTTACAATTTAAGTCACCGTTTTATCGCCTGCTTTTATTGTTCCTTAACTTCTTCTTACGTTTTAAAAACTCTGTAGGCTGCAGAGCAGCGTAGTAAGCTGCTGCCAGCCCGCCCCCTTCGGAGGGAATCGAAATTCAATAAAGAAAAAAAAAAAAAAAAGGCCGACCGACTTTCCATCTCTCTATATGCCATACGGAACCATCGTGGATTCGTTAAAAAATGAAACAAGTGCTTCGTTTCTTGCATCTCTTTTGCTATACGCCTCGGGAGACGCGTCCCACAAACATCTGTATCCTTTAAATTTCTCTAAACATGCTGTCCTTAAAGTTTCGTCCGCCGCACACCCTGCCACGTACATCGGAACAGTATTTAATCCCGCGCGCGGTTGGTCCGACAGCGCTAGACAAGACAAGCGCGCCGGGTCGAGCAGCCGGCAGTCGGTCGGTCGGTTAGTCAAAACACGGACACTCGTCCAATTAGCCGGTCGGCCGTACGTAGGGCCGCATTCATTCAGTGAGGCGCCGCTGGCGAGTCACGTGGTCTGGCTCACAGCCGCGGCCGACGAAACGAAGCGCCGCGGCTCATTCTGCTTCCGTGTGTGACGACTGCCCACTGTGCTTGTCGGTATTATACCGTACAGTGTATAGTTCAGTTGTGTCGGGGCTGCTGTGGAGGTAGAGCAGTTTTTGGGTCTGGAGTTGCTTTTTGTGTTGTCAGAGGGTTTGTTTTCCACTCTGGAGAGGTTTCTTCTTCTCACCCCTTAGAACAGCGAGACGAAACTGATCACGTACTGCAGCACGACAGCCGTGGTAAGTGAACGCGCTTACGTTTCTTGTAAATCGTATTTCTCCATAAAATAAAGCTCTTTCTTAAAAGTGTGTTGCATAAAAAATGAAAATGAACGTTACATATGACTTGTTCGTTCATCAAAACTTTTCTCTACTCACACATAGCATGATCATTGTGAATATTTTGACAGTAAATAAGAAAATCTATATTTTATGTTGTTCGCCCGTTTAGATTCGTTGGATTTTTAAATTTGATCAGCAGTGGTTCCGCTGTTTATTTTTGCTTTAGTGGTTTTATTTCTGTCATTTGACTTCAGATTTCTTATCGATCCAACTCGTAAACCTGCCAGGTGAAGGCTGTGTGAGGGAAAGTCGGAAACCGATCAAACATAGCATAATATGTTGTCAGCATTTTCGGGAAGAGAACAGGGAACGCACACCAGTTTCGTCGTCCAGCTCACTGCCGCTTCCAGTCGGCGAAGAAATTGTGAGCGACGGGCTTATTTCGTGTAATAGCGGACGATTTTTTAAATCTATGGTTAGGGTGCGTTTTTTATATCACTTATGTGGGAGAGTTTTCGTTTATTGTACAGTGGATTTCGTTTAAGGTAGGGTAAGTAAAGGTCTGCGTAACGGGTTTGACGTCAGTGTTGGTTTTTGGCATTGAGGGCTGCCGCACAGGTAAAGTGGGTCAACTGAGACGTCCGATCCCACCTGTCGGCTTTGACCCGTGACGTAAGGGTGTTGTGGTGTGACAAGTCACAATGGCGCGGAGTTTAGTTTGAGTGTTTTGTTTCTAGATGTAGGTGGGTGGCGGGGGTTGTTGTTTTGATTGTTGTGATCTGTTTTGTTGCAGTTTTTGAGTTGTACTGTGACTGAGATTTATTCATTGATGGATCTTTGATTTTGGGGGGAGGGGGAGTTTGGATGGGGGGTTGGTTTTATTTGTTTAGGTGGTGGAATTTTTGAAGCTTTTGGCCCAAAAACCTCCAATTTCCCACGCTGATCCTGTTAGTTTGATTATATCCTTGGAGGAAGATGTGTTGGGTTTTTAATTTGTTTTCGTTATGTCATAGGCGCTATAATGGAGTCGGTGTCAATAGTCGTTTCCGCCGTATTGGTGACGTCATTGGTCAAAGGAGACGGGTGGAATCGGACACTTCTGTAATCCCGGTCAAGTTCGTGAAGTTTATTAGTATCCTTTGTATCACTTATGCGACATAGGAACTGTCGTAATACCATTCATCATACGCACAGCACAATTAGATAAATCATCGTAAAGCTAATATTTTAAAATATATTAAAAGAAATTCGGAATGAGCTAATGCATGGGCCTTCCACGTGCTCTGACTCGACATGCATGCAGTACGGTTTGAGAAACACGCATATCACGTCATTTATAGTTAAAAGAATGTACAAACAAAATACAAAATTTAGAATGACAATAGCATGTTCGAATGACAATGAATATAAGTTTAGTGGTACATGCATTCAGAATTTTATAGAAACATTTAACGGATAATTTTTTAAATTTTGGCGTAAATTTTCTCATCTCCATTTCCTTTGATGGAAATTAGCGGAGCATTATACAGCTTTATTGCATAATGGTTCAAATGTTTGACTTTTTTCTACGTCTTTCTGCATGCAGATTATTACTTACACGTGTATTGCAGTTGTGAGTCCGAATTCATACGAAAAGTATTAAAGTGTGTACTTGTATAAAGGAGACTTTTGAGTATGTACAAAGACGGTTGTTGTTGTTGTTGTTGTTGTTGTTGTGGTCTTCAGTCCTGAGACTGGTTTGATGCAGCTCTCCATGCTACTCTATCCTGTGCAAGCTTTTTCATCTCTTGGTCTCCCTCTACGATTTTTACCCTCCACGCTGCGCTCCAATACTAAATTGGTGATCCCTTGATGCCTCAGAACATGTCCTACCAACCGATCCCTTCTTCTGGGATACAAGTCCTTTATCTGCAACTGCGTCCATTCTTAAGAAGCTGGGGAGTCTATGATTTTCTTAATTATCAAAGACTGGATGAATCCTGGATTTCGGAGCATGTCAGTTCTTAACAAAAAGGACAGTCAAGAGAGACAGGCTGTAAGCTGCGAGGGAAGCTGTTGACCACATGACGATCCGTAGTCACTGGCAGAGGTTGAGAGGATCTCAAATTCAGTGCTGTTGTATCGCCACGATTGTTAACTCGTATCCTGAAACCGGCAATGTGATTTATAGCTGACTGAGGAAATGTCACGGTAAAGAAAAGTGAATAAAACTTTCATGTGAACGTAACTAATTTATTTATGCATGTAGCATAAAAGATCTGTTAAAGAAACTCATTTCAAATTCGAAGGAGTAAAAAATGTGGGTGGCACACATGAATCAGAAAAGTAGCGTTTAAAAATTGTCTGAATGTAAAAAGAAAGTCCCACAATTTGCTACTTGCTTATAGGCTGGACTTTTTGAAACTTAAAACAATGAAGCAAGCATGGTTCTGGTTTCGGTTTGTAGATTTCATTTACGATAAGTATCGGAAATAAAACACACAAAGGAAATACTGAGGATCGACTGAGTTCTTCTGTGTGTCTCAAGAAACCATTACGCGTTTGTTAAAAAAATGAAAGTGCCTAATTTCTTGTCTGTATCGCTGTATTTCTCGCGCGACGTGCCCCACAAACATCTCCAGATACTCTGCCCCGTCAATCTATTAGAACAGCATTTAATCCAGCGCGCAGTGGCGACACTCTTCCGTCTGGAGCTGGAGGCTGGCACGACAGCGCTCAGTAAGTCTTTAGGTTAGCCTTAAAGTTGTGCTGACGTTTCATCGGTCGCTTGTTCAGTTAGCTCAGACCGCGAGGTGGCGCACTGAGACCCCGTGTCACTGCCTGTCTCACTGCTCCTGTCGTGAGCGGTCATCATACGGGGCTGGTCCCATGTGTACCCGACCCAACAAAGAAAACACACAAATTTTAGGGGAAATGTAGTTTCCAATATAATCTCTTTTCAGCTGTATACACTTTTCCCAGCGATGTTCAATAAGTTTGATACTCTTTTTTATAATGAGAAATGTAACACCTTGTGATGTAACAAAATAAGTGAGATGTTATTCAATGGAAAAGTTGGAATTAGAGATTTCGCTTACTGTTTCATCAATCACAACTGCCGTAAGAATCGTGGATTGACCATTGTCATAAAATATTGCATTATGAAATGTGAATAGTCCTTAATTGCAGTTTCGCATGGCTCGAAGCAGTCACAGCTAGCGTGCTGCTGATTAGCAAATTGCATTATCATCTTTCAAATTACTTCATCATCGTAGGTACGATCATACCCGAGGTGAAGTTATTGTTACGACAAAAAAATTTACTAAGGGACGAGAAAGTTCTTAAGGGCGCAAAAACAACTGTAACATCGCACAAGGGAAATTCAATATTACAGCTGATGCAAGAACACGATAAAAGTTTTCTTTTTACGAAATTACAATGAAATGAACACCCTTAGCTGCTTACAGGCGTTGACATACGTCAACGGGGACAGATGAAAATGTGCCCCGACCGGGACTCGAACCCGGGATCTCCTGCTTTCTAATTTCATTCTAACGAGCACCTTGCCACTGATATCTGTTCTTTCGGACATGTCCGAAAGAACAGATACCACCTTAGTAAATATAGTTTTCTTTTTGTCAATGTAACACGCACGTTGGACTGCTGATCTTGGTGTCTGTAATCTTAGCAAAACGCATAATTAAAATGAAAATAATACTGAGATGATAGGAATGAGCACTGCTAAATGATTCAGTATTCCCAGAACAAATATTTATTATAACTAACACATATATCGTACCTTAAGCTTAGTACTACAATGACGGTAGATTTTTATGCCCGTTTCATGTCCATTGAGCGCTCTTTTATATCGATAGCCATTGTCCTCTTCAGTCGCTCGTGCGTAGTCACGATACTTTATAACAGTTCTTCTTTCTACACTTCACTCAGGCGGCACACGTTTTAATTTATTTAGTAAAAAATTAGATCGCCTTCTGGCTGAAAGTATTAACTATTTGCTGTTTTAATGAAGCCGTGGTCCCGTGGTAGCGTGAGGAGATGCAGAAGGAGAGGTCCTCGGTTCGTCTTTCCTCGAGTGAAAATTTCACTTTCTATATTTTTGCATAGTTATCTGTCCGTTCGTTCATTGACGTCTCTGTTCACTGTAAGTTTAGTGTCTGTTTTGCGACCGCACCGCAAAACCGTGCGATTAGTAGACGAAAGGACGTGCCTCTCCAATGGGAACCGAAAACATTTGATCGCAACGTCATAGGTCAACCGATTCCTCCACAGGAAAACACATCTGATATATCCTATAAAACACTGGTGACGGCATGTGCGTCACATGACAGGAATATGTTGTCGACCAACCTAACTTGTACACTTGGCGAATGGGTAAAAAGATTCTTCTACCTTGCCCGATTTACGTTTTCTTGTGAATGTGATAATCACTCCCAAAAAGTGATGAAAACATAAGTTTGTCACATAAACTGAAAATAAAAAATTAAACTTCTCACTCGATGGAAGATTTGAACCAAGGACCTTTCGTTCCGCAGCTGCTCACGTTACCACGAGACGACGGCTCTCCTGCGCTTCCAGTGTCCTTGATGTTGCCTAACTTCCCATGAACTACTCAGTTTGTATATTTTGCTCATTTTTTCACAGTTCCACACAACTTCTTCCCGTTTTCTCAATTGATCTGTGTTCAGTTTTTCAAGACCTATCCACTGTGCCAACTTATAACTAAATCTGAGGGGGGGGGGGGGGGGGGGGTGCGATGGGGAGGTTCCCTTGCTAGCATCACCTGATTTTATTAGACTGCATTCCGTTATCGTCGTTTTGCTTTTGTTGATCATCTTATAGCCGCCTTCCAAGATACTGTCCATTCCGTTCAGCTGCTCTTCCAGGTCCTTTACTGCTTGACACAATTACAATGTCATCGGCAAACCTCAGTTTCCATTTCTTCTCCGTGGATTTTAGTTCCTACTCCAAATTTTTCTTTAGTTTCCTTTACTGCTTGCTCAATATACATATTGAAAAACATCGGGGATAGGCTACAACCCTGTCACTCCCTTCCCAACCTCTGCTTCCCTTTCATGCCTCTAGGTTCTTATAACTGCCATCTGGTTCTTGAACAAATTGTAAATAGCCTTTCGCTCCCTGTATTTTACCACTGCCACCTTCAGAATTTGAATGAGTATTCCAGTCAACATTGTCAAAAGCTTTCTCTAAGTCTACAAATGCTAGAAACGTAGGCTTACCATTCCTTAATCTTTCTTCTAAGATAACTCGTAGGGTCAGTATTGCCTCACGTGTTCCAACATTTCTACGGAATCCAAACTGATCTTCCCCGAGGTCGGCTTCTACCAGTTTTTCCATTCGTCTGTAAACAGTTCGCGTTAGTGTTTTGCAGCCGTGACTTATTAAACTGATAGTTCGTTAATTTTCACACCTGCTTTCTTTGGGATTGGAATTATTGTATTCTTCTTGACGTCTGAGGGTATTTCGCCTGTCTCATACATCTTGCTCACCAGATGGTAGAGTATTGTCAGGACTGGCTCTCCCAAGGCTGTCAGTAGTTCTAATGGAATGTTGTCTACTCCCGGGGCCTTGTTTCGACTCAGGTCTTTCAGTGCTCTGTCAAACTCTTCACGCACTACCGTATCTACCATTTCATTTTCATCTACGTCCTCTTCCATTTCCATAATATTGTCCTCAAGAACATCGCCCTTGTATAGACCCTCTATATACTCCTTCCACCTTTCTGATTTCCTTCTTTGCTTGGAACTGGGTTTCCATCTGAGCTCTTGATACTTGCACAAGTGGTTCTCTTTTCTCCAAAGGTCTGTTTAATTTTCCTGTAGGCAGTATCTATCTTACCCCTTACGACCTTAAATTTTCCCTCTAGTCATCCCTGCTTAGCCATTTTGCACTTCATGTCGGTCTCATTTTTAGATGTTTGCATTCCTTTTTGCCTGCCTCATTTACTGCATTTTTATATTTTCAATTCAATATCTCTTTTGTTACCCAAGGATTTCTACTATCCCTCATCTTTTTACCTACTTGATCCTCTGCTGCCTTCAATATTTCATCCCTCTATCCATTCTTCTATTATACTTCTTTCCCCCCATTCATGCCAAGTGTTTCCTTATGCTAGCCCTGAAACTCTGTACAACCTCTGGTTTAGTCAGTTTATCCAGGTCCCATCTCCTTAAATTCCCACCTTTTTGCAGTTTCTTCGTTTTTAATCTACAGTTCCTAAGCAATAGATTGTGGTTAGGGTCAACATCTGCCCCTGGAAATGTCTTAAAATTTAAAACCTGTTTCCTAAATTTCTTACCCTTATACAATCTCTGAAACCTTCCAGTATCTACACGCTTCTTCTGTGTATACAACCTTCTTTCATGATTTAAAAAAAAAGTATGGTGTCACCGCCAGACACCACACTTGCTAGGTGGTAGCCTTTAAATCGGCCCCCCCCCCAGGGGATCCACATCTCTTTTGTGGATACGTGCGTAGCGAGCACGGGGACCCGAGCTAATGTGGCCTTCCTTCCTTTCCGGGCTGCATACCTTCCCTTTCCGCATCCTTCCCCATCCCCTGTCTTCACCCCCCCCCCCCCTCACCTCTTGCTCTTTCCTTTACTTTCTCCCCCTCTGGGAGCATGGTTTGCGCCTACGTCCGGAGACGGACGCTTGTAAATGTACCGCATTCTTCTTCTTCCTTGCTTGTCTGTCTTCTTCCTTCCTTTGTCCTTCTCCTTTCCTTACCTCTTCTCTTTACCCTTTTCTCCGCTGCGGCGTTTGAGACCCCCTCTTCTTTCCTTTCCCTTTCTCTTTCTTCCTCCCTGTGCGTGTCTGAAGGCCGACCCACGCACTTCCATGCGTAGCCGGTGACGGGGTAACGCGTAATTCCCCGCCCCGGGTAGACAGGTAGGACACGTACGTACCCCCTGGTAAAGGCCAGGCCCAGGGAGGGGTGATTACCCGAGCTGATACCTTCCGAAAGTGCCGATTAGTCCCTCCGTCCGTATGTCGGGAGGTGTGACCTGAGGTGTGAACAATCACCTAAGGCGGGTGTGCCCTCGGTGAGGGCCCCCACAAGGGAGGAGCGCGCCATCGGAGACGCCGGTAATCATGGGGGATTCTTTCGCAATGGTTTCCTCACCTTCCACTATGTCTGCTCACAAACGTAAGTTCACTGAGTCTCAGCCACAGACGGTTCTTCCATCGTTGCCACAGTTCCTTGTTGTTTCTCGGTCTGACGAAGGTCACGACTTTTCCACGGTCAACCCTTTCATTATTCAGAAAGGTGTCGACGCAATTGCGGGTCCTGTAAAGTCTTGTTCCAGATTACGGAATGGTACCCTGTTGTTAGAAACACACAGTGCCCTCCAGGCTCAAAAATTGCTGCGTACTTCTCTGCTCCACACCTTCCCTGTCCGGGTGGAACCGCACCGTACCTTAAACTCCTCGCGTGGAGTCGTTTATACACGCTCCCTCGATGGATTGTCTGACGAAGAAATTCAGCACTACCTGTCTGACCAGGGCGTCACCGCTGTTCATCGGGTTATGAAAAGGGTTGACTCGAACATCATTCCAACCCGCACTGTCTTCTTGACTTTTGACAAAGTTCAACTCCCATCAAAAATCAAAGCAGGCTATGAGATAATTTCCGTTCGCCCGTATGTCCCAAACCCTACGCGTTGCTATCGATGTCAGCGGTTCAATCACATCAGCCAGTCCTGTTCCAATCCGGCCAAATGTGTTACGTGTGGCAGGGATGCCCATGAGGGTGCTTGTCCACCTCCATCCCCTCGCTGCATCAACTGTATGGGTGACCACGCTGCTTCCTCTCGAGATTGCCCTGTTTTTAAGGACGAAAAGCTGATCCAGGAAATAAGAGTGAAGGAAAAGGTGTCGACCTTTGCTGCTCGAAAGTTACTCGCCAGTCGACAGCCCACCGTGCCTCAGAAAGGAAAATACAGCGCTGTCCTTGCTTCTCCTCGGCCAACAAAGGAGGCGGCCACGCAGACTTGCGACCTCACATTTAGTACCACGGTCGTCAGATCGGCCAGCGCAAAGATCGCCCGTTCAACCTCACCTCTTTCGCCTGCCCACTCTATGGCTCACCCTTCGTCGGGTTCTGCTAAATCTCGAGCCCAAAAGTCAGACGCCAAGTCTACAAAAAAAGAGCATTCTCGTGAAGAGTTTTTACGTACTGCAACTTCACAACCTTCGGTTCCTCCTTCATCTAAACATACCTCCAAGAAGGCTACGAAGAAACACAGTTCCTCTCCTTCTCCGCCAAGGCGTGTCCCATCTACAGCACCACCTGGCGGAAATCGCCCTCGGCCATCTTCCGTGTCGCCGAGGCGCACTGTTGGTGGCCGGTCAACTGGCCGATCGTTGGTGGCAGGAGCTGCTCCTGACCAACCTATGGATCAGGATCTTCTGCCTTCGACTGAATGCCATTCCATGCTGTTGGTCGCAAGCTCTGAGCAGTCGATGAGTTGACAGCACCCTTGGTGCCGTTCCTCCATTTTCTGTTCACCCTATGTCCATTATCCACTGGAATATCCGCGGCATTCGCGCCAATCGGGAGGAATTGTCGATCCTCTTACGATCCTACTCGCCGGTCATCTTCTGTCTTCAGGAAACAAAGCTGCGTCCCCATGACCGCTTTGTTCTCCCTCATTTTCAGTCCGTCCGATATGACCTCCCCTCTGTTGAAGGCACTCCAGCCCATGGAGGACTCATGATTCTGCTCCATGATACTCTCCATTATCACCCAATCCCCTTAAACACTTCCTTCCAAGCTGTCGCCGTCCGTCTTTCCCTTTCTGGATACACGTTCTCTCTTTGTACGGTATACATTCCATCGTCTACACCAATGGCACGAGCTGATCTCCTTCATCTTCTTGATCAGCTTCCACCCCCCTATTTGCTGGTTGGGGACTTCAATGCCCACCACCCGCTTTGGGGATCTCCACATCCTTGTCCACGTGGCTCACTATTGCTAGACGTCTTCCACCATGCGGATCTAGTCTGCCTCAACACTGGGGTCCCTACATTTTTGTCTGCCTCCACGGCAAATTTATCCCATTTGGACCTTGCGGTCGGTACTGTTCCGCTAGCTCGGCGCTTCGAATGGTTCGCCCTTGATGATACACACTCGAGTGACCACTTTCCATGTGTTCTTCGACTGCAGCCTCAACTGCCATATATGCGCTCGCGACGCTGGAAGTTTGCCCAAGCCGATTGGACACTTTTTTCGTCTCTAGCGACATTCGATGACCGTCGCTTTCCCAGCGTCGACGATGAGGTCACACATTTTACCAACGTTATTCTCACAGCTGCGGAACGTTCAATACCACGCACCTCCGAATTGCCCCGGCGCCCTCCAGTTCCGTGGTGGAACGAGGCCTGCCGTGACGCAATACGTGAGCGGCGACGTGCTCTTCGCATTTTCCGTCACCATCCAACTTTGTCCAACTGTATCCGATATAAGCAGCTCCGTGCGCGATGCCGTCGCGTCATCCGCGATAGCAAGAAGGCAAGCTGGAAATTCTTTACTAGCTCATTTAACAACTTCACTCCCTCCTCGGAAGTTTGGAGTCGGCTTCGACGGTTCTCAGGCGCGCCTAGTTTCTCCCCGGTCTCTGGGCTCACTGTCGCGCATGATACCTTAGTGGACCCCGTCGCAATTTCTAACTCATTGGGTCAGCACTTTGCTGAGATTTCGAGCTCTTCAAATTACCCGCCAGCGTTTCTCCCGAAGAAACGTGCAGCGGAAGTGCGACATCTTGCTTTCTCCTCTCAAAATCGCGAAAGCTACAATACTGTTTTCTCCATGCGCGAACTCCAACATGCACTCTCTACTTCTCGCTCCTCCGCCCCAGGACCGGATGGTATCCATGTCCAAATGTTGCTGCATTTATCAACCCATAGCCTGCGTCACCTCCTTCGCCTTTATAATCGAATTTGGACCGACAGTACCTTTCCCAGGCGATGGCGGGAAGCTATTGTCGTTCCCGTTCCGAAACCTGGAAAGGACAAACATCTCCCCTCTAGCTATCGCCCCATTTCTCTCACGAGTAGTGTCTGTAAGGTTTTGGAGCGTATGGTGAATTACCGTTTAGCCTGGTGGCTGGAGTCCCGCAGTCTTTTAACACCAGCCCAATGCGGATTCCGAAAGCATCGTTCTGCTGTTGACCATCTTGTTGCTCTCTCCACTTATATCATGAACAATTTTCTCCGGAAACGCCAAACGGTAGCAATATTTTTTGATCTGGAGAGAGCGTACGATACCTGTTGGAGGACAGGCATCTTCCGCACACTGTTCTCTTGGGGCTTTCGAGGCCGGCTGCCCCTTTTTCTTCGCGAATTTATGGTAGAGCGCACATTTAGGGTGCGGGTGAACACTACTCTCTCCCGTACCTTCTCCCAAGAAAACGGGGTACCCCAGGGCTCCGTGCTGAGTGTTGTACTGTTTGCCATCGCCATTAATCCAGTTATGGATTGTCTCCTTCCTGATGTCTCGGGCTCCCTCTTTGTGGACGATTTTGCGATCTACTACAGTTCTCAAAGGACCAGCCTTCTTGAAAGACGTCTTCAAGGATGTCTCGATCGCCTCCACTCGTGGAGCATCGAAACCGGCTTCCGTTTCTCACCCAGTAAGACCGTTTGTGTTAATTTTTGGCGACGTAAGGAGTTTCTTCCGCCCTCCTTACATCTAGGTCCTGTCAACCTTCCGTTTTCCGACGTCGTTAAATTCTTGGGCCTTATGTTTGACAGAAAACTGTGCTGGTCCTCCCACGTTTCCTATCTTTCGGCTCGCTGTCTGCGTTCCCTTAACACCCTCCGTGTCCTGAATGGTACCTCTTGGGGAGCGGACCGGGTGGTCCTTCTCCGCCTCTATCGCGCCTTAGTGCGCTCGAAATTGGATTATGGAAGCATAGTCTACTCCTCTGCTCGGCCGTCTATTCTTCGGCGTCTCGACTCTATCCACCACCGTGGATTACGTTTAGTGTCTGGAGCTTTTTACACCAGCCCTGTGGAAAGCCTTTATGCTGAGACTGCTGAACCTCCGCTGTCCAATCGGCGGGCAGTCCTTCTGAGTCGTTATGCTAGCCATCTGTCTTCCATGCCTGCTAATCCAGCCCATAACCTTTTTTTCGACGCCTCCTTTGATGTCGGGTATGCAGGCCGCTCCTCCTCCCTACTACCCCCGGGAGTCCGCTTCCGTCAACTGCTCCATTCTCTTTCCTTCCGCTTTCCTAAAACCTTCTTGACAACTTGGGGTACAGCACCGCCTTGGTACCGTCCCCGGATCGACTTGCTCAGAGACCTATGTCAATTTCTCAAGGATGGTACCCCTACACTTGTCTACCGTCGGGCATTTGCTGCTCTATGTGCACAAATGACGGACGCCACATTTATTTACACCGACGGCTCGAAAACATCGTTAGGTGTAGGGAGTGCCTATATTGTTGGAGACACCCCAAATCACTTTCGGCTTCCCAACCAGTGTTCGGTTTATACTGCGGAGCTTTACGCTGTTCTCCAGGCTGTCCACTACATCCGCCGCCATCAGCGGATAGAGTACGTTATCTGCTCAGATTCTCTCAGCTCTCTCCTCAGTCTCCAAGCTCTCTACCCTGTCCACCCTCTGGTCCACCGGATTCAGGACTGTCTGCGCTTGCTCCACCTGGGGGGCGTCTCGGTGGCGTTCCTCTGGCTCCCGGGACACGCTGGTATCTGTGGGAATGAGGCGGCCGATATAGCGGCCAAGGCTGCAGTTTCTCTTCCTCGGCCAGCTCTTCAGTCTCCTCCGTTTAGCGATCTACGGAGCGGTTTATGTCGCCAAGTTACTCATTTATGGCATGCGCATTGGTCAACACTTCCCCACAATAAATTGCGGGAAGTGAAAGCCGTTCCTTGCGCTTGGACCTCTTCCTCCCGAACGCGTCGTCGGGAGGAGGTAATTTTAGCTAGACTCCGGATAGGGCACTGTCTTTTTAGTCATCGACATCTTTTAAGCGGTGATCCTCCCCCACTCTGTCCCCACTGCTCTCAGCTGTGGACGGTCAGACACCTTTTAATTGAATGCCCCTATTTTAATCCGTTACGCTCCCGTCTACAGCTATCGCCTGATCTATCGTTGATTTTAGCAGATGACACGCGTTCAGCTGACCGCGTTCTACAGTTTATTAGTGACAGTGAAATGATGTCAGTCATTTGAACCTTTTTTTTTTTTGGGGACAACCAACCCCTTTCTATAGTGGACTTTTAAGCATTCCTTCTGCCTTTAGTTTCTCAAATTTTCTGACTTTGTTTCCATTGCTGCTGATTTTAAATTTCGTTTTTTTCCTGTTTTCTACGTCACGGGCTGGGCGCTAATGAGCATAGAAGTTTTGCGCCCTAAAACCACAAACAAAAAAAAAAAAAAATTTAAATCGACCGCGGTCCGTTAGTATACGTCGGACCCGCGTGTCGCCACTGTCAGTGATTGCAGACTGAGCGCCGCCACACGGCAGATATAGACTTCCTAGCTCTCGCCCCAGTTGTACAGCCGACTTTGGTAGCGATGGTTCACTGACAAATTACGTACTCATTTGCCGAGACGATAGTTAGCATAGCCTTCAGCTACGTCATTTGCTACGATCTAGTAAGGCGGCATTATCATTTGCTATTTCTCTTGTGATGCATGTACCGTCAGACCGATGTTCACCAATTATGGATTAAAGTTAAGTATTCCAACAGATACGTACTGTTTTTGCTAGTCTCATATCCCTGACCTGTTCCAGACCTCACGCCATCCTGCGTGAGCTTAAACGCGTGCCTTTCGGCTACCCGTCACAGTGGATTGGCTGTCTTGCCAGTCCACAACAAAAAGTGTTAGCTATGATCAAGTTATGCTCTGTGCAAAATTCTACCAGGTGGCTTCCTCTTTCATTCCTTATCTCTATTCATTATTCACCTACTACCTTTCCTTCTGTTCCTACTATCGAATTCCAGTCCCCTGTGGCTATTAAATTTTCGTCTTCCTTCACTATCTCAATAATTTCTTTTCTCATCATACATTTCTTCAATTTCTTCATCTGCGTAACCAGTTGGCATATAAACTTGTACTACTGTGGTAGGTGTAGGCTTCGCGTCTCTCTTGGCTACAATAATGCGTTCACTATGTTTGTAGTAGCTGATCCATGCTCCTATTTTTTATTAATTATTAAACCTACTCCCGCATTACCCCTATTTGATTTTGTTTTTATAACCCTGTATTCACCTGACCAGAAGTCTTATTCCTCCTGCCACCTAACTTCACTAATTCCAACTATATCTAACTTTAACCTATCCATTTCCCTTTTTAAATTTTCTAACCTACCTGCCCGATTAAGGGATCTGACATTCCATGCTCCGATCCGTAGAACGCCAGTTTTCTTTCTCCTGATAACGACGTCCTTCTGAGTAGTCCCCGCCCGGATATCCGAATGGGGGACTATTTTACCTCCGGAATATTTTACCCTAGAGGACGCCATCATTTAACAATACAGTAAAGCTGCATGCCCTCGTGAAAAATTACAGCTGTAGTTTCCCCTTGCTGTCAGCTGTTCGCAGTACCAGCTGCTGCTCATGTTGATTCAGGTTTCGTAATGGAGATTATGCATGTACTTCAAAAACAAGAGTACCCATCCCGAGCAGTTAGCATTGATTGGGTCTCCACAGCAGCACTGAGACTGCCAGATTCCCACTCTTTGTACTGTGAAGTGGACCATCTCCTCTCTGGTAATGGGGCCAATGTGATATTCAGACGCAGTGTGTATGGAGGTCTGTCGAAGCGAGGTGGTTGTCTGACTTAAACCAACATTGGAATCGAGGTGAGTCCGTCAACTCGTAAAATCAAATTGGGATGGCAAACTATCCAAATGTGTGAAACTTCCTGGCAGATTAAACCTGTGTGCCGGACCGAGACTCGAACTCGGGATCTTTACCTTTCGTGGGAAAATGCTCTACCAACTGAGCTACCCAAGCACGACTCACGCCCCGTCCTCACAGCTTTACTTCTGCCAGTACCTCGTCCCCTACCTTCCAAAGGTTCGCAGGAGGGCTTCTATAAAGTTTGGAAAGTAGGAGACGAGGTTCTGGCAGCCCCCCAGGGGGTCCACAACTCTTTTGTGGACACGTGCGTAGCGAGCACGGGACCCCGAGCTAATGTGGCCCTCCTTCCTTTCCGGGCTGCATAACTTCCCTTCCCTTCCCTTTCCGCATCCTTCCCCGTCCCCCATCTTCGCCCTCCCCCTCACCTCTGGCTCTTTCCTTCCCTTTCTCCCCCTCTGGGAGTATGGTTTGTGCCTACGTCCGGAGATGGACGCTCGAAACTGTTCCAAATTCCTTGCTTTCTACACTTGCAAGTCCTCGTCCTTCCTCTGTCCTTTTCCTTCCCTCTTCTCTTTACCCTTTTCTCTGCTGCGGCGTTTGAGACCCCCTCATCTTTCCTTTCCCTTTCTCTTTTTTCCTCCCTGTGCGTGTCTGAAGGCCGACCCACGCACTACCATGCGTAGCCGGTGACGGGGTAACGCGTAATTCCCCGCCCCGGGTAGACAGGTAGGACACTTACGTACCCCCTGGTAACGGCCAGGCCCAGGGAGGGGTGATTACCCGAACTGATACCTTCCGAAAGTGCCGATTGGTCCCTCCGTCCGTTTGTCGGGAGGTGTGACCTGAGGTGTGAACAATCACCTAAGGCGGGTGTGCCCTCGGTGAGGGCCCCCACAAGGGAGGAGCGCGCCATCAGAGACGCCGGTAATCATGGGGATTCTTCCGCAATGGTTTCCTCACCTTCCACTATGTCTGCTCACAAACGTAAGTTCACTGAGTCTCAGCCACAGACAGTTCTTCCATCATTGCCACAGTTCCTTGTTGTTTCTCAGTCTGAAGGAGGTCACGACTTCTCCACGGTCAACCCTTTCATTATTCAGAAAGGTGTTGACGCAATTGCAGGTCCTGTAAAGTCTTGTTCCAGATTACGGAATGGCACCCTGTTGTTAGAAACACACACCGCCCTCCAGGCACAAAAATTGCTGCGTACTTCTCTGCTCCACACCTTCCCTGTCCGGGTGGAACCGCACCGTACCTTAAATTCCTCGCGTGGAGTCGTTTATACACGCTCCCTCGATGGATTGTCTGACGAAGAAATTCAGCACTACCTGTCTGACCAGGGCGTAACAGCTGTTCATAGGGTTACGAAAAGGGTTGACACGAACATCATTCCAACCCGCACTGTCTTCTTGACATTTGACAAAGTTCAACTCCCATCGAAAATCAAAGCAGGCTATAATTTCCGTTCGCCCTTACGTCCCAAACCCTACGCGTTGCTATCGATGTCAGCGGTTCAATCACACCAGCCAGTCCTGTTCCAGTCCGGCCAAATGTGTTACGTGTGGCAAGGATGCCCATGAGGGTGCTTGTCCACCTCCATCCCCTCGCTGCATCAACTGTATGGGTGACCACGCTGCTTCCTCTCGAGATTGCCCCGTTTTTAAGGACGAAAAGCTCATCCAGGAAATAAGAGTGAAGGAAAAGGTGTCGACTTATGCTGCTCGAAAATTATTCGCCAGTCGACAGCCCACCGTGCCTCAGAAAGGAACATACAGCACTGTCCTTGCTTCTCCTCGGCCAACGAAGGAGGCGGCCACGCAGACTTGCGACCTCACCTTTAGTGCCACTGTCGTCAGATCGGCCAGCGCAAAGATCGCCCGTTCAACCTCACCACTTTCGCTTGCCCACTCTATGGCTCACCCTTCGTCGGGTTCTGCTAAATCTCGAGCCCAAAAGTCAGACGCCAAGTCTTCGAAAAAAGAGCATACTCGTGAAGAGTTTTTACGTACCGCAACTTCACAACCATCGGTTCCTCCTTCATCTAAACATCATACTTCCAAGAAGGCTACAAAGAAACACAGTTCCTCTCCTTCTCCGCCACGGCGTGTCCCATCTACAGCACCACCTTGCAGAAATCGCCCTCGGCCGTCTTCTGTGTTGCCGAGGCGCACTGCTTGTGGCCGGTCAACCGGCCGATCGCTAGTGGCAGGAGCTGCTCCTGACCAACCTATGGACCAGGATCTTCTGCCTTCGACTGAATGCCATTCCATGCTGTCGGTCGCAAGCTCTGAGCAGTCGTTGAGTTGACGGCAACCTTGGTCACATTCCTCCATTTTCTGTTCACCCTATGTCCATTATCCACTGGAATATCCGCGGCATTCGAGCCAATCGGGATGAATTGTCGATCCTCTTACGCTGCTACTCGCCGGTCATCTTCTGTCTTCAGGAAACAAAGCTGCATCCCCATGACCGCTTTGTTCTCCATCATTTTCAGTCTGTCCGATATGATCTCCCCTCTGTTGAAGGCACTCCAGCCCGTGGAGGACTCGTGATTCTTCTCCATGAGACTCTCCATTATCACCCAATCCCCTTAAACAGTTCCTTCCAAGCTGTCGCTGTCCGTCTTTCCCTTTCTGGATACACGTTCTCTCTTTGTACGGTATACATTCCATCGTCCACACCAATGGCACGAGCTGATCTCCTTCATCTTCTTGGTCAGCTTCCACCCCCCTATTTGCTGGTTGGGGACTTCAATGCCCACCACCCGCTTTGGGGATCTCCACATCCTTGTCCACGTGGCTCACTATTGCTAGACGTCTTCCACCAAGCGGATCTAGTTTGCCTCAACACTGGTGTCCCCACATTTTTGTCTGCCTCCACGACAAATTTATCTCATTTGGACCTTGCGGTCGGTACTGTTCCGCTAGCTCGGCGCTTCGAATGGTTCGCCCTTGACGGTACACACTCGAGTGACCACTTTCCATGTGTCCTTAGACTGCAGCCTCAACTGCCATATATGCGCTCGCGACGCTGGAAGTTTGCCCAAGCCGATTGGACACTTTTTTCGTCTCTAGCGACATTCGATGACCGTCGCTTTCCCAGCGTCGACGATGAGGTCACACATTTTACCAACGTTATTCTTACAGCTGCGGAACGTTCAATACCACGCACCTGCGAATTGCCCCGGCGCCCCCCAGTTCCTTGGTGGAACGAAGCATGCCGTGACGCAATACGTGAGCGGCGATGTGCTCTTCGCATTTTCCGTCACCATCCAACCTTGGCCAACTGTATCCGATACAAGCAGCTCCGTGCGCGATGCCGTCGCGTCATCCGCGATAGCAAGAAGGCAAGCTGGAAATTCTTTATTTGCTCATTTAACACCTTCACTCCCTCCTCGGAAGTTTGGAGTCGGCTTCGACGGTTCTCAGGCGCGCCTAGTTTCTCCCCGGTCTCTGGGCTCACTGTCGCGCACGATACCTTAGTGGACCCCGTCGCAATTTCTCATTGGGTCAGCACTTTGCTGAGATTTCGAGCTCTTCAAATTACCCGCCAGCGTTTCTCCCGAAGAAGCGTGCAGCGGAAGTGCGACATCTTGCTTTCTCCTCTCAAAATCACGAAAGCTACAATACTGTTTTCTCCATGCGGGAACTCCAACATGCCCTCTTCTTCTCGATCCTCCGCCCCAGGACCGGATGGTATCCATGTCCAAATGTTGCTGCATTTATCAACCCATAGTCTGCGTTACCTCCTTCGCCTTTATAATCGAATTTGGACCGACAGTACCTTTCCCAGACGATGGCGGGAAGCTATTGTCGTTCCCGCTCCGAAACCTGGAAAGGACAAACATCTCCCCTCTAGCTATCGCCCCATTTCTCTCACAAGTAGTGTCTGTAAGGTTTTGGAGCGTATGGTGAATTACCGTTTAGCTTGGTGGCTGGAATCCCGCAGTCTTTTAACACCAGCCCAATGCGGATTCCGAAAGCATCGTTCTGCCGTTGACCATCTTGTTGCTCTCTCCACTTATATCATGAACAATTTTCTCCGGAAACGCCAAACGGTAGCAATATTTTTTGATCTGGAGAGAGCATACGATACCTGTTGGAGGACAGGCATCCTCCGCACACTGTTCTCTTGGGGCTTTCGAGTCCGGCTGCCCCTTTTTCTTCGCGAATTTATGGCAGAGCGCACATTTAGGGTGCGGGTGAACACTACTCTCTCCCGTACTTTCTCCCAAGAAAACGGGGTACCCCAGGGCTCCGTGCTGAGTGTTGTACTGTTAGCCATCGCTATAAATCCAATTATAGATTGTCTCCTTCCTGATATCTCGGGCTCCCTCTTTGTGGACGATTTTGCGATCTACTACAGCTCTCAACGGACCCGCCTTCTTGAAAGACGTCTTCAAGGATGTCTCGATCGCCTCCACTCGTGGAGCATCGAAACCGGCTTCCGTTTCTCACCCAGTAAGACCGTTTGTGTTAATTTTTGGCGACGTAAGGAGTTTATTCCGCCCTCCTTCCATCTAGGTCCTGTCAACCTTCCGTTTTCCGACGTCGTTAAATTCTTGGGTCCTATGTTCGACAGAAAACTGTGCTGGTCCTCCCACGTTTCCTATCTTTCGGCTCGCTGTCTGCGTTCCCTTAACACCCTCCGTGTCCTGAATGGTACCTCCTGGGGAGCGGACCGAGTGGTCCTTCTCCGCCTCTATCGCGTCTTAGTGCGCTAGAATTGGACTATGGAAACATAGTCTACTCCTCTGCTCGGCCGTCTATTCTTCGGCGTCTCGACTCTATCCACCACCGTGGATTACGTTTAGTGTCTGGAGCTTTTTACACCAGCCCTGTGGAAAGCCTTTATGCTGAGACTGCTGAACCTCCGCTGTCCAATCGGCGAGCAGTCCTTCTGAGTCGTTATGCTAGCCATCTGTCTTCCATGCCTGCTAATCCAGCCCATGACATTTTTTTCGACGCCTCCTTTGACGTAGGGTATCCAGGCCGCCCCTCCCTACTACGACCGGGAGTCCGCTTCCGTCAACTGCTCCATTCTCTCTCCTTCCGCTTTCCTAAAACCTTCTTGACAACTTGGGGTACAGCACCGCCTTGGCTCCGTCCCCGGATCGACTTGCTCAGAGACCTATGTCAATTTCTCAAGGATGGTACCCCTACACTTGTCTACCGTCGGGCATTTGCTGCTCTATGTGCACAAATGACGGACGCCACATTTATTTACACCGACGGCTCGAAAACATCGTTAGGTGTAGGGAGTGCCTATATTGTTGGAGACACCCCAAATCACTTTCGGCTTCCCAACCAGTGTTCGGTTTATACTGCGGAGCTTTACGCTGTTCTCCAGGCTGTCCACTACATCCGCCGCCATCAGCAGATACAGTACGTAATCTGCTCAGATTCTCTCAGCTCTCTCCTCAGTCTCCAAGCTCTTTACCCTGTGCACCCTCTGGTCCACCGGATTCAGGACTGTCTCCGCTTGCTCCACCTGGGGGGCGTCTCGGTGGCGTTCCTCTGGCTCCCGGGACACGCTGGTATCTGTGGGAATGAGGCGGCCGATATAGCGGCCAAGGCTGCAGTCTCTCTTCCTCGGCCAGCTATTCAGTCGCTTCCCTTCACCGATCTACGGAGCGGTTTATGTCGCAAAGTTGCTCATTTATGGCATGCGCATTGGTCAACACTTCCCCATAATAAATTGCGGGAAGTGAAAGCCCTTCCTTGCGCTTGGACCTCTTCCTCCCGAACGCGTCGTCGGGAGGAGGTAATTTTAGCTAGACTCCGGATAGGGCACTGTCTTTTTAGCCATCGACATCTTTTAAGCGGCGATCCTCCCCCCCTCTGTCCCCACTGATCTCAGCTGTGGACGGTAAGACACCTTTTAATTGAATGCCCCTATTTTAATCCGTTACGCTCCCGTCTACAGCTATCGCCTGATCTATCGTCGATTTTAGCAGATGACACGCGCTCAGCCGACCGCGTTCTCCAGTTTATTAGTGACAGTGAAATGACGTCAGTCATTTGAAGCTTTTTTGGGGACAACCAACCCCTTTCTGTAGTAGATTTTTAAGCATTCCTTCTGTTTTTAGTTTCTCCCATTTTATGACTTTGTTCCCATTGCTGCTGGTTTTCAATTTCGGTTTTTTACTGTTTCCTAAGTCACGGGCTGGGCGCTAATGACCATAGAAGTTTTGCGCCCTAAAACCACAAAAAAAGGTACTGGCAGAAGTAAAGCTGTGAGGACGGGGCGTGAGTCGTGCTTGGGTAGCTCAGATGGTAAAGCACTTGACCGCGAAAGGCAAAGGTGCCGAGTTCGAGTCTCGGTCCGGCACACAGTTTTAATCTGCCAGGAAGTTTCATATCAGCGCACACTACGCTGCAGAGTGAAAATCTTTCTGTATCCAAATGTATGTAACCAACCGGCTCTGTAACTTTCCACGACATGTTGTGTGGCAGTAACTTGATTGAACTGTGACTGCAGTATATGGAACTGATAGGCCACATTGCGCTGTGCAGATGTGTACGCTCTGGACAGAAATTGTCAGTATTTCCATATCATATTTCCATGGCAAGATGTTTGCTGCAGTATTAATTGCAGGTATCTCATAAACACCATTGACCAAATTGACTAGCCTGAAAGGTACTTTCCGTCGACAGCATGTGTGTGCGCCAGCTGATCAGTTGATATACAGAATAATCAAAGGACAGGATACGTGTTGCTAATGCTGAGGTGTCGAGTAGGAACAGGGTGGGTCTCATTATACTAGAGACTAAGATCCTTACTCCAAACGGCATAGTTATGATGAAAAATTTCTAATTTTGCTAGTATTAAATTTCTCATTTTGATCACACGTAATCTGGATTTAGCCTGGAAGTCAATCCATAATTGACATTCGAACTAATTTTGGATTTCGGAAACATAATAGATTTTGTTGTAATGAAATCTCTTTGGGAAGGCAACAGTCAATCGCCAACAAGATCAGTTGAAAATTCCCAAGGATCTTTTATAGTATTCTCCTGTATTGTATTTTTGATTCAAAATCCACTACACAAAGGTGAGCATTTATCATCTGGAGGTCTGGAGTTACACCTTTGATGTATTGAACAACTTCAATAGTGTCCTTGTGTGGAACATACAAGCACTCAACTTTTAGTCATGAAAATATGCGTGATGCCGTCCATTCTGCATTGCTCATCCACTTACAGTAAAGTGCATTTTAGTAATCTGGTGTGTTGCTGTGATGTCACTATTTTGGTGTTACCAAACTGCACGATGGAGGAATGTTCTAATTTTCAAACTAGTACATAGCAAAATGCCTCTGTGTACTCGCTCTGATAAGATTTCAACAGATAAGTGTTGAAGGAAACCCATATGCTCTCGCTGTTACTTGCTGGATTCGGAAAATGTTCTATTTAACCTGTATCATACGTCACAGCTACAACACACGCTGCAGATTGACAGCTTTGATGATACTCTGAAGCAAACTACTGCTCACAACTGTATAGTTATACTAATAAACGATTATATAACCCATGACTTGTGACAACCTGAACATCGCAATGTGGATCGACTGCCATGAAGGGCAACATTTCAGATGCATGAAAGAATTTCAGACCTGCAAGATGTACATTTATTTTTGTGGGTCGTAGTTGTGAAAGTAAGAAAATCCTTTTCCAAATGTGTGATTTTGGGGAGAGTGCTTGTAAAGTTAATGCATGGCCACCGTCTTCTGACTTTCATGTTATCCTCTGTTTCTGCTTAATGGACTGGACATAAATGTAGAAAATGTTCTGTCATGATGTTTTACATTATGGCATGTGGTTTTATCTTTCACACTGGTTAACCTATTCGTACGTTTTAATGAAAGAAAACTGCAAAGAGCGGTCGTTCTGTTTCTCAGGCCTGTCGAATTTTACTAGTTACACTTCTTTCTGTCGCCCTCTCCTTTGGTTGATATTTTGCAATGTAGCCTCAATTATGGACTGTCTGCATCTGAAGAACCATCAGCATTAGCCATATCGTCCTGAGTTTTGAAGACCACAGTAGATTATGGTCAAAATTAGAAATTTCGACTTCACCTGCACTTTGGTCAAAGGATCTTGGCCCATTTTGTGCTGTAGATGTAGTGAGAAAGTTGTAAACTATACTGATAAAAATTACTAAATAGTTGACACTTCACACATTGGAGCCGCCCCCTGCAGGTCTGGGAGTTAGAATAGGCCCGAGGTATTCCTGCCTGTCGTACGAGGCGACTAAATGGAGTATCACACATTTCGGCCTTTGTGATGGTCCCCTCTAGGGATTTGACCTCCATTCTTCAAAATCTTTCCCGAAGAGCGAGCCAATTGGGGAAAGGCGCCTTACAAAGTGCATCGTGTCCGTTGTGCATTGATACCTTTAGCCCACTTTCTCACTGTCGCATTGCAGTCCTGTCCATTCTCTCTTGGGTGAGGACACCTTCCTGGATGCTTTTTCCTCCATGCACTATGCAGTGTTGATTTGTGCGTCGACAATGACCAGTGACTTCTTTGCACCTGATACCCAGCACGGTAGCTAGTCCATTGTGGTAGGGCCGCCATGTACCCTGTTGGTTGTAGCCCCTTGACCACACAGGGATTGCTCTGCTGATGACTGCGCCGTTAGCTGCTCACGTATGCCAAAGGGTAGATGCCCATCTCCATGGGGCATTGGGACTCGTGGCAATGGCCATTCTGCCAGGTGGCCTTAACTGTGGCTGGGTGGCGCCCATGGGGAGGGCCCCTGGTTGGTGGCATCAGGGTGGATGACATGCAGTGAAGTGTAGTCCGTCATCTCTTGCTGGTGGTGAAACACCAACAGTCTCTAAGCAATCACGAGCTCAATTCAGTGCACAGAAGTACGACCCCAAATCGTTCCCCTCCCTGGCCTCACCATGGGAGGAGTGTCAGGCTGGCAGCGGATCGTATTCGCCCCAGTACCTTGTATGTTTGAGAGCTGATGGGGAATATTTCATGACGAAGCCTCAGTTTTTTGTTGAGCATTTAGAGGACAAGTTCGGGGAGGTGGAGGACTTGGCCAAAATGATATAGGTCAGTCTCTATCAAACAGCACCCTCTGCCCAGTCACGGAGGTTGCTCGCTTGTGACAAGTTGGGTGATGTTTCTGTAACCATCACGCCCCATAAATATGGTCCAGGGTATCATATATCACAGACCTTCTACAGTCAGACGTGAGCTGTGCGCCAGTTTAGAGCGGCGAGGTGTAAATTTTGTCCGGCGTGTCCACTGGGTCCGAAGGATGATCAGGATGCCACTGGTGCCTTCATCTTGGCCTTTGGGGGTGATACATTCCCTGAGAAGATCAAAGTGATGGTCTACCGGTGTGATGTAAAGCCCTATATCCCTCTGCGGAAGTGGTGTTTTAAATACTGGAAGTTCAGCCATATGTCTTCCCGCTGTACTTCCAGCGTCACATTCCGAGATTGCAGATGCCCATCATATCCCAATACTCCATGTGCCCCCCCTTCTATCTGTGTCAACTGTGGAGAGCACCATTCGCCTTGCTTGCCTGACTGCAGGATTCTCCAGAAAGAAAGGAAAATCATGGAGTAAAAGACCCTGGACAGACTGACCTACACTGAGGCTAAATTTGAACGCCTGCATCCTGTGCATATGACAGTCCTACGCTGCCACTACAACAGTTATGACACCATCAGCTCCACCAACCCAGGTCACTTCTCAGGGCCACAAGACTACACTTGCCCCCTTGATTGTGGGGGAAATTTCCCTCCCTGTTGCTCTTGCACCACCTACTTTGGGAGCAATACCCCCAACCATCAGGGACATCCATCCCCACTTTCAAGCTGGAGAAGCGTAAATCTTCAGCTTCTCTCGTTATGAAGGGGTCCCTTGGGTCACTCCCTTCCCAGGTTTCTTCTGGTGGGAAAGACGACACGCGCCAGTGGCTGAAGAGCCCAAAAGCAGCTGGTCATAGGGCTCCACACTCATCCTCAGTCCCAGAAACTGAGCCAGTGAAGTCCTCCCAGCCAGGGAAACCCATAAAGCAGCAAGAGAAATCCAACAAGAAAACCCAAAGACCAAGGACCACTGCTACCTACAAGCTCTGCAGCTGAGGATGGAGTGGAGATTTTGGCGTCCACTGAGGACCTAGGTCTCGTCAGACCGTGACACACACCACCTGGCTGAGCTACGGCAACTTTTAAGCTATACACCTGCTATCTGCATTGCGCTCCAGGAAACCTGGTTGCCAGCAATGCCGACCCCCCCTCCCTCCGCAGCTATAAGGGATATTACAGGAACCATAGTGACTATAATAGTGTCTGGTGGAGTTTGCTTTTATGTCCTAAACTCTGTCTGTAGTGAACATGTGCCCCTTAAAACCCGTCTTGAAGCTGTGGCTGTCAGAATGATGCAGGATGTTGTGGATTGGCAGGAGGGCCAACCCACTAATGTAAGAGGAAGGCGAAAGGCACGCGTTTAAGCTCACGCAGGCTGGCGTGAGGTCTGGAACAGGACAAGGAATTTAGACTTCAGAAAAAAGAGGTAACTGGTGGAATACTTAACTTTAATCCATTAATGTTGAACGTAGCTCTTGTCTGTACATTCTTAAAATATCAATAGCAACTGATAATGGCGCCTTGCTAGGTCGTAGCAAATGACGTAGCTGAAGACTATGCTATCGTCTCGGCAAATGAGAACGTATTTTGTCAGTGAACCATTGCTAGCAAAGTCTGCTGTACAACTGGGGCGAGTGCTAGGGAGTCTCTCTAGACCTGCCGTGTGGCGGCGCTCGGTCTGCAATCACTGATAGTGGCGACACGCGGGTCCGACGTATACTAACGGACCACGGCCGATTTAAAGGCTACCACCTAGCAAGTGTGGTGTCTGGTGGTGACACCACACAGGAAGTAAACTGTCTGCAATGAATATCTTCCTCCAGATGGTGCAGTACCCCTGAATGTATTAACTGCACTGATTGCTCAACTCCTTTTCTACTTTTGGAAGATTTTAATGCCCATAATCCCTTGTGTGGTAGTACCATGCTTATTGGCGGAGGCAGCGATGTCGAAATTTTACTGACGCAATTCGACCTCTGCCTCTTAAATACTGGGGCCACCACACATTTCAGTGTGGCTCATGGTAGTTACTCGGCCATTGATTTATCAATCTGCAGCCCAGGACTTCTCCCATCTATCCACTGGAGAGCACATGACGACCTGTGTGGTAGTGACCACGTCCCCATCTTCCTGTCACTGCCCCAGCGTCAGGCAATGGACGCCTGCCCAGATGGGCTTTGAACAAGGCGGACTGGGGAACTTTCACCTCTGCTGTCACTGCTGAATCTCCCCCACACGGTAACATAGATGTGATGGTTGCGCAGGTGACGAGCACAATTGTTTCTGCGGCAGAAAACGCGATCCCTCGCTCTTTAGGGTGCCCGAGGCGTACGGCAGTCCGTTGGTGGTCGCCGGAAGTCGCTGAAGCAATTAAGGAATGTTGGCGAGCTCTACAGCGGCATAAGTGGCAATCTTCCTTGGAGCACCTCATAGCCTTTAAACGGCTCTGTGTCCACGTTCGCCAACATATCAAATGATGGAAGCAGGAGTGCTGGAAGAGATACGTCTCGCCCATTGGCTGCCATACATCACCTTCCCAACTCTGGGCAAAGATCAAACGTCTTTCCGGGTACCAGGCCCCAACAGCTGTCCCCAGTGTTACCATAAATGGCGAGTTAAGAACCGACACAAACGCGATTGCCGAGAACTTTTCTCGAGCCTCTGCATTGGAGAGCCTTTTGCACTCAGTGGCTGGAAGGGAACGTCCTCTCATTCACTACACGCTGCAGTAAATTCTATAACGCCCCATTTACAGAGTGGGAGCTCCTCAGTGCCCTGACATAGCTCCTGGTCCTGATCGCATCCACAGCCAGATGATCAAACATCTCTCACCTGAATACAAGTGACATCTTCTTGTCATCAACTGGATCTGGTGCGATGGCGTCTTTCCATCGCAATGGCGGGAGAGCACCATCATTCTGGTGCTCAAAACCAGCAAAAACACGCTTGATATGGGTAGCTATCAGCCCATCTGCCTCACCAACGTTCTTTGTAAGCTGCTGGAACGTATGGTATGTCGGCAGTTGGGTTGGGTCGGGTCCTGGAGTCACGTGGCCTTCTGGCTCCATGTCAGGGTGGCTTCTGCCAGGGTTGCTCTACCATTGATAATCTTGTGTCCATCGAGTCTGCCATCCAAACAGCGTTTTCCAGATGACAGCACCTGATTGCCATATTTTTTTGACTTCTGTAAAGCATACGACGCGACTTGGAGAAATCATATCGTTGCCACATTGTATGAGTGGGGTTTCCGGGGACCACTCCCGATTTTTATCCAAAACTTCCTGTCGCTCCATACTTTCCATGTCCAAGTTGGTGCCTCCCATATTTCCACCCAATCCAGGAGAATGGAGTCCCGCAGGGCTCCGTATTGAGTGTCTCTATTTTTAGTGGCCATTAACAGTCTAGTAGCAGGTGTTGGGCCATCCGTCTCGCCTTCTCTGTATGCAGACGACTTCAGCATTTCGTACTGCTGCTGAGCGGCGCTTCCAGGGAGCATCCACAAGTCTGGGCTGCAGTCCACAGCTTCCAGTTTTCAGCTGGAGAGTAGTTTGTCGTGCACTTCTGTCGGCATCGTACCGTTTATCCAGAACCCACTGTTTACCTTAATGATGATCCACTCACTGTAGTGGAGACATATCAATTCCTAGGACTGGTTTTCGACGCTCGATTGACTTGGCTCCCTCATCTTCGTCAGCTTAAGCAGAAGTGCTGGCAGCACCTCAAAGCCCTGTGTTGCCTGAGCAACACTACTTGGGTGCAGATTCCTCTACACTGCTGCAGCTCTACAGAGCCCTTGTGCAATGCCAAATTGACTACCGGAGTGTGGTTTATGGTTCGGCAGCGCCTTCAGCATTGCATTTACTCAACCCTGTGCACCACTGTGGTGTTAGATTAGCGACAGGAGATTTTAGGACGAGTCTGGTGACCAGTGTACTGGTGGAAGCTGGTGTCCCTCCACTGCAGATCAGACGTGCGCAGCTGCTCGCCAGCTACGCAGCACACATTCATAGTTCCCCTGGGCATCCGAATTACAGTCTCCTTTTCCCGCCCGCGGCAGTCCATCTCTCGCATCGGCGGCCCAGATCGGGGCTAACGATTGCAGTTCGTGTGCGGTACCTTCTCACCGAAATGGAGTCCCTTCCCTTTACCATCTCTACTTGCAGTCTGTTCACGTAAGCCTCCATGGTGTACGCCTCGGCCGCAGCTCGGTCTGGACCTTTCGCAGGGCCCTAAGGACTCCGTTAACCCTGCCGCTCTCTGCTGTCATTTCCTCTCTTCTTGACGTGTTCTAGGGCTCTGAGGTGGTTAACACCGACGGCTGAATGGCTGATGGTCACGTAGGCTTCGCATATGGTCATGGAGGACATGTTGAGCAGCACTCCTTGCCACTTGGCTGGAGCGTTTTCACTGCAGAGCTGGCGGCCATATCTCGTGCTCTTGAGTACATCCGCTCATGTCCTGGCGAGTCATATCTCCTGTGTACTGACTCACTGAGCAGCCTACAAGCTATCGACCAGTGCTACCCTCGCCACCCTCTGGTAGCGTACATTCAGGAGTCTGTCTATGCCATGGAACAGTCCCGCTCTTACGTGGTGTTTGTGTGGACCCCAGGACACGTCAGAGTCCCGGCAACGAACGTACCGACAACTGGCCAAATAGGAGACGCGGAAGCCGCTTCTAGAGATAGGCATCTCTGAAGTTGACCTGCGTTCTTACATCGCAGGGTTTTCCGGCTTTGGGAGACGGAATGGCATAACAGCATGCACGACGACCTGCGTGTCATTAAGGAGACTATGAATGTGTGGAAGTCTTCCATGCAAGCCTCTCGCAGGGAATCAGTTGTCCTCTGCCGGCTCCGCATTGTCCATACGTGGCTAACGCACGGTCACCTCCTCCGTTGCGAGGACCCACCTGTGTCGCTGTGGCTCCCAAATGATTGTCGCCCACCTCTTGCTGGACTGCCCACTTCTAGCCGCTCTGCGGCAGACTTTTAACTTTCCCAGCACCCTGCCTTCGGTGTTGGGCGACAATACCTCCACAGCAGCTTCAGTTTTAAGTTTGTATCCGCGAGAGTGGGTCTTCTACTTGTATGTAGTTTTAGCGCATGTCCTTCGTCCCTCAGTGTCCTACATCCTAGTGCTTTTAGGGTGGAGGTTTTAATGTGCTGCAGAGTGGCTGGCTTTCCCTTTTTATTCTCGTGGTTGGCCAGCCACTGTAATCTGCTTTCACGTTTTACTCTCTTCTGTTTCTAGCGTCTTTTCTTGTCGTCCTTTGTTCCTTTTAGTGTTGCCTTCCCTTCGTTTTTTCTGGCTTTTCCTTTCCGTTTTGTGTTATGTCTCGTCTATTTTATTCTCACACTTCTGCCATTGTTTTATTAGGAACAAGGGACCGATGACCATGTAGTTTGGTCCCTTCTCCCACCTTTAAACCAACCAACCAACCAACACATTTGAACTGGTTTTCTTCAATTGGAGTGCTCAACATTACGCCTGGAGTGTTCACTGTTGCCAAACTATAATAGTACTTTGTCAGTTCATTTCCAGTAATCTCTGTCCGGCTTTTTTCTTGATATGTGTAGATCCCAATCCTGGATTTGGCCTATTATTTTGTATTCCATCACATGTGATAACACCAACCAACCATCGTACGTGTGCGGGAGGGGGGGCTCCCGCACACGTACGATGCTAATGAAATACACAAGTTTCATACACAGCACTAACCACGCCATTGGATTCTTCTACACAAGATGTCATTTGGCGATGTATAAAAGTTATTACAGAGGATGGTTTACTTTAGATAAGCTTGCCACATTATGCGAAGTTCGATTTTTAAAGGCTACCATACATTAATCATTGACTGGGTCGCCATAGTCGTAGATATAACCAGACACCATGTAGTAGTGTAGCACAGAGGTTAGCGTAAAAACTGAGATGTGAAAGTCCATAGGTTCGAACCCCGCAAAATACAGCAAAATTTTATTTCTAAATCTGATCGAGACTTTATTTGTTCTATTAAGTTAATTATTTTGTCACTGTCGTATTGACTTTGTTTTGTCTAATTTTTCTGTCATTCTTTCTTCGTTTGGAATCTGCTGGTGTCGCCTATAATCTGAAACAAAGTGCCAACCAGGACTGCTCATTGATGGGTAACAGGGCAGCTCGTGTAGTCAATGAGAGGATAATTTCATGTAGCCAATGATAGCGAGAAACAATAATTTGATTTTAGCGACAATACTGAAATTTTTCTGTCTCCAGTTTGCTCATAGATACTAGCCTGAAACACAGTGAACAAGCGGTCGTTATTTTAGTTGTGCCACATAGTGTTGACCACCTGCTGATAGCGGGTCAGGCTTGCAAGTGAGCGACAGTTCGTAGGTGCAGTTTATCGAACGTAGGCCGGTCTGACGTGGAGCGTACACCGTTAAGTGGTGGTTTTGACTTCGTACGTATGTACGGTTTGTTTCCTTTTCTCTTTCATTTATAAATGTGTAGCTATGGTGGTGTTCTTTTAATAATTGACAAAGGTCTTTTTAGGCACTTATGGGTTTTATTGTTCTGAAGGTGTAATTATCTACGCCGAAACCTGGGGTAACACTTAACACTAGGTGCTTGTTTCGCAGTCTAGGCGGGTTTTTAGTTTTTTAATATACTAACCAACGATTGCTGACGCGCTGCGATGTTGAAGGTTCTTAGAAGGTAACTATTACTAAAGCTAATAAACGAAGAGCGTAAATCTTTTGTCCGTCAGAGTAAAATACTTTTCAAATTAGTCTTCGGTAGTTGAGTCTAATAACTATATCAATAAGAAAAGCTTAAGTTACTTTATATGCAAGAAGTGCAACCATGAGAAGTTGCTGCTAACATAGGTCATTGCCACATGTAGATCGGTGTGTGGCTGAGGAGCAGTTCGCGCCAAAGTCATATTCTCGCCCCCCCCCCTCCCCCCTTTCTGTTCCACTCGCGGATCGCACGAGGGAAAAACGACTGACCATTTGAATGGTCATCATTGCGCGAGTGGAAAGTTGGTGGTAATAGTATATACTCTACATCCTCGGCGAAGATCGGATTCCGGAATTTAGTGAGCAGCCTCTTCAGTTTAGCGCGTCATCTATCTGCAAGTGTGTCCCACTTCAAACTTCGTTTGATATTTGTAACACTCACGCGATGACTAAATGTACCGGTCACGTAACTTGCCGCTCTTCTTTGGATCTCTTCATTCTCTTGAATGAGACCCAACTGGTAAGGCTCCCATACAGACGAAAAATACTGACTGGACAAACTAATGTATTGTAAGCAATTTCCTTTGTTGAAGGACTGCATCGCTTCAGGATTGTACCAATAAACCGCAATCTAGAGTTCGCCTTGCCCATTACTTCTGTAATCTGATCATTCCATTTGGGATCATTTCGAATAGTCACGCCCAGATACTTGACGGATGTTACCGCTTCCAAAGACTGGGCATTTATTTTGTATTCGTACATTAATGGGGATTTTCGCCTTGTTATACGCAGTAGGTTACACCAATATTGAGAGAACTGCCAGTCATTACACCACGCATTTATTTTCTGCAAATCCTCATTGATTTGTTCACAACTTTTGTGTGATACTACTTTACTGTAGACTACAGCATCATCACCAAAGTAATTCGCATTCAAACTTTCCTCCTCCCCACATCTTTCGTTATTGGTTGTGACAAGTTTGGCGATGGGATATTAAATATCAAGAATGAAAGAGAGAAAGACTTCAACGAAAATGAGCCCTGCTGTCTGTCTTCTACTTCTAACAATCCCTGCGTATCTGAGGTGCCCAGAAGCAAAATGCACTGAGTGCACAACATTTTTTTTTCAGGAAACGCAAAAAACTTCTTACTTCATATGAAAGATACTCGAAATTCTTTTTCATCGTAGATTTATGCTTACCAAAGGAGTTTATTTCTGACAATCCCTGAAAAATTTGGCTTTTATTTTGTCAGTAATTACCTAAAATAATTTGATTTCACGGAGTTTTGCCTCTGTTCCCGGGGATCTACGGAGTTATGTATCTGTAGAGATCGATGAGCATTTATTATCATTACATAAAAACACACACCTTAATAGTGTTACGAAAGATTTAATGACTAAAACTGAATGTGATTACAAAGTTGTTGTGGTCTTCAGTCCTGAGACTGGTTTGATGCAGCTCTCCATGCTACTCTATCCTGTGCAAGCCTCTTCATCCCCCAGTACCTACTACAGCCTACATCCTTCTGAATGTGCTTACTGTATTCATCTCTTCGTCTCCCTCTACGATTTATACCCTCCACGCTGCACTGCAATACTAAATTGGTGATCCCTTGATGCCTCAGAACATTTCCTACCTACCGATCCCTTCTTCTAGTCAAGTTGTACCACAAACTCCTCTTCTCCCCAATTCTATTCAATACCTTCTCATTAGTTATGTGACCTACCCATATAATCTTCAGCATTCTTCTGTAGCACCACATTTCGAAAGCTTCTATTCTCTTCTTGTCCAAACTATTTATCGTCCATGTTTCACTTCCACACATGGCTACACTCCATACAAATACTTTCAGAAATGACTTCCTGACACTCAAATCTATACTCGATGTTAACAAATCTCTTCAGAAACGCTTTCCTTGCCATTGCCAGTCTACATTTTATATCCTCTCTACTTCGACCATCATCAGTTATTTTGCTCCCCAAATAGCAAAACTCCTTTACTACTTTAAGTGTCTCATTCCCTAATCTAATTCCCTCAGCATCACCCGACTTAATTCGACTACATTCCATTATCCTCGTTTTGCTTTTGTTATCTTATATCCTCCTTTCAAGACGCTATCCATTCCGTTCAACTGCTCTTCCAAGCCCTTTGCTGTCTGACAGAATTACGTCATCGGCGAACCTCAAGGTTTTGATTACAAAGTATGACACTAAACAATAGTTTAAAGCTTGTGACGTATTAACTACTTTCAAAGTCCTGCCCCGTCCCCTCTAAATTACACTGGCAACTCATTCCTCTGGATGAATCTTCATCTGCATTGTTCCCAGCTGTCTGACAGTGGATTACATTCTTATAGAAAGCGAGATTTTCCTTTTTTACCAAGTGTGCCGGAAATGCTTTTTGATCAGGAAATCGAAATCCCTCGCTTCAGCTTCCTTTAAGGCTCTTCCAATTCTGATAACGTTTGGCTCCATGGACGAGCTGACTAAGTCGTCTGCATATCCCTCTTCCTTCACCAGTTTCCATTCTATGAGCCACTTCCCCTCTTCCTGGTGCTTCTCTTTGTTTACTTCTGGTCAGAACCCCTTTTACAGGGGCAAATCTGAAGTGCCACTGACGAGGTGGCTTAAGGACACCAGCAACTGCAGCCTTCCATCACAGATGGCATCTATTCCTAATTGCAAAACTATTCCGTGATCCTCAAACACTTCATTGTATTCACTCGGTGAACTTTTGTGTTTGGCCAAAAATTGTCGGATGGTAGAAACGAATGTTCAACCATTCGATAGAATATCTTCACTCGCTTCACGTAGACAGGAGCTTCTCGTGTTAGCCAATAGCACAGCATACCCAACATAGTTTGGTTTTTGTTTTGCCCTCCACAACTGACATCAGTCGGATGGTAGTTACGTCTGTAGATGTTAACCTGTGATGTACACAAGACACAATTTCATTGGATCCCTTTGCAGAGTCTGTTTCTTTCCATGTGTATATAAATGTGTTCTTGTTTTGCAATGAACCAGATGGTCCTTGACAGATTGTAAAATTATACGCGTATATTTAACGTGTATAATAAGCACTCTGATCTTGCAGTTTAGGCAGTGGAAGGTTTTTCTAGCAGTCAAATGTCAGGGTTATTTCACCATTGTCCTCAACTTCCAGTATATCATAAAAAGCATTTGCCTTAGCTTTGTATAAAGCAAGTTTTGTTAACTCTTGTTTCTTCACCTCATGTCCAGTTGTTCGGGTTAATTGCTGTATTTGTTGTTCTAAACTGATGCACACTGAGCAACAGTCGGTTTCTGGGGAAGCGAAACTGATATCAGATATAAAAATAAATCTGAAAAACTCGTATGTAACTTTATCCACAGTTTTCTCTGGATCCGCATTAAACATTTTCCAAAGCTTTGCGATCGATAATTCACTGGACATAGTCTACAAATGTTTTTTCCACAGCAGTAGCGTGTGATTGCACTGGTGTCAGCTTCTCAAACTCCTTAACCACACCCCGTTTTCCTTGATAAATATTCACCATTCGGTCTCCACCTCGTCTTTCAATTGGAGCTTCTGTCTGTAAGTACCGTGTACAGACTTTGTATTCTCGCTGTTGATATGCCAAGAACACTAGTAAATATATTTTGGCGCACGCGCAATTGCTGAGTTAGGTTACTGCTTTCAGATTGGGCAAATAGTATCTGATTGAAGCTTTTGTTTTTACTGGAATCTGCTGCTTCAATGCGACGCCTCCTCGGAGATTAGACTGTGTGTGTGTGTGTGTGTGTGTGTGTGTGTGTGTGTGTGTGTGTGTCCTGTTTAATTTTGTCTGCAACTTTATAAAAGGCCCGGTGTGATCTCCTTATATTCTGCATTGATACTCTTGCACACTGGTATACTGATGAAGCTGCATGCTTGCAATGGGTACGAACTGGAAATCCACTTGCGGAATATTTACCAAAGAACAGTACTAATAAGAAGCTAGGATAATGCACTAAAAAATCATATACTGTACTAAGTTTTCCTAAACAAATGATTATATAATCAGTGATGCACTGTTCAATCACGAAAATCGTTCCTGTCTGCAGCCATATAAAATGACTGTAGTTTACATTGACATAAACCTAAAACATCGCAGTGTAACTTACTGTTTACAGAAATGTTCGTTATGTTATTTTCATGCAGTGAAATAACATAAAATACTGGGGTTGAGGACTAAATCTTAACTATGTGTTTCGCTTTGTTCCTCTTCGTCAGAAGGAATGGCAGACTTTTACGACCTTTTTCTTTTGTAACTGATTGTACATGGCTTCTATGAGTAGCATCCATATCATGGAGGAAATGATAAAGCACTCTTCGCATTTTATCCAACAACAATACCACAAACGTTGTCCATGCACTCCCGAACAAGCCAAGCCGAGAAAGACGCGCCAATATGGCTAGGTAACAGTTGACGCGCAACTGTCTTTTGTTTCACATTAGTTTGCAGTAAGGACAACTTGACAAATTGCCACCCATAGGCTCAAACGTAAAGTTTATGAAGTAATAAGCTGGGAAGACTGTGTTATTCGGACAACATACATAATGTATACAAAGAGTTTTGTATTTTCAAACCTTTTTAATAATGGCGCATGCTAAGGATACATAAAGTTCTACTTTATCATACAATGGATTCACTCTTTTGCTTTGCAACCAGAAGTGGAAAGACAGTTTTGCATCTGTAGACGGTTTTCGAGGTACATTCTAGGGCAGAAAAAACCTGTTTTGTTCGTGTTTTAAGAGCGTAATCGATAGATGGCAGCACAGAGAACAAAATGGTGGCACCAACTCATTTTCGAGAAAATCCTCTGTTGCTTCAATTGCCACTTGTCACTGTTGCCAGACACTCTGTCGTAGGATTATATCCTGGATTCACAGATGTAACCTCCACAATCTTTACACCACTGTATGCAAATGGTCTCACCTGGTTGTGGCTGTTCATACTGAACTTAACTCCCACAATTTTTTAATGCCTTTGGGGTCCGTGGCAATCGGATGGTACATAAATTTCATAAGTGTTTTGTCATACAGACAAAACAACTGAATTTCAGATATTTGAGTGTCCTCGGCAGCTAGTGCGGTTCTTGTACAAGGCCTTGGAATGCTTCAATGTCGGCCTCGCAATGGGTTTCTGGTATCACGTGCGTTAGCCTTACAAGTAACTTTGCGAATATTTTAATATGTCAGTCTACAAGTAAAACTAAAGAAAAACGTTCATATGAACATAGGTCTGCAAATGTTTAGTTACGGAGTTATGGCTAATAAGATTTTACCTGAAATTTAACAACTTCGCTAATATGAAGCCATCTCAAAACTATACGAGGTTAAAGCAAAGAAAGATTTGTTTATTTTGTTATTGGTCTGGTGACTCCAATAAATCATGTCCCAGACGTGTATCTGCAGTAGTTTTCCAAAACATTCAGAGGGGCAAAGAAGTAATTTCGTACAATTTGTAATTTATTAACTACTTGACCCAATTTCTTTCTTAAATTATAGACAAACAGAAGCTGTAGAGAATTTAATTTTCGAAAAATGATGGTAATAACGTTAACTGAAAGTGTGTGCAGGGAGGAGACCCCCAAGAGGGATCATTGCCGACAAAATTTTATTTAAATAAATTTTCAATGCATAATGTTCGGCCGTAGCCGGCTTGGGCATACTGTGGTGGAAGGTGCTGGCCGGAAGACCATGGTCGGCACATTCCACCACGTGCTCCTCGGTCAGACTCAAGTCCCACGGGTTGGTTGCGCTGACGGGGGCACGCTACTAGCAAGGCGCGTTGGCGGAATCAATCCTCCAATCAGAGACTAATCGTGTGATCACGTGGGGACGCGGCCGGGAGCGGCGAGGGCGGCTTGGAAACAGCTCCGCGCTCTCTTAGCTTCTGACCTCGGCCCCGAGTAGTCGCTCCTCTAGTCTCTGCCTCTCTGATGAGCAGACGGCAACCCCTCTTGGGGCTGCTCAGCCCACGTAGGCACCACTGTACCATCATTACAAGAATAAACTGGGTCCATTCCACTCAATTAATTTTCATTTTACAACGCCCTCCGCTCCTGACTTCTATCCTGACGAACAAACGGTGTCAGAAGTGGGATGCGACCCACCTTACGGTTGTAAAATCAACTCATCAGTTGAGTATGAGTACTATGAAGGGGCCGAGTTTGAGCAATTTAGGGAAACTAGACCGAACGTGGCGAGACTGCAGCGCGCCATGCACGTGCCAGCCGGTCGCCTGCGTTGCAGAATGTGCGTGGACGCGCACTAGCGCGCCACAAGCGTGACGCAGTTCGCCGCCGGACGCGAGCCGAGGAGGGTCCGCGATGCAGTCACGCTCGCCGCCGCCGCCGCCGCTGTCCGTAGCTGCCACGGGCCACCGCCTGCGCCAGGGTCCGGGGTGCGGCCCTCGCGCCGCCCTGCCGTCGCAGCTGTCCATGCTGTCGCCCGCCGCCTGCTGCGCCCACGAGTGATCAACGCGCCTGCCGCCGCTCGTCGACACCGCCGCCGTCCGTCGTCTGCACGCCACCAAATAATGTAAGTCGCTAGCGACGCTACGGTGGTGTAGATGCCCACACTATTGTAACATGCCGATCACCAGGCAGCAATCTGAGGCAGGAGCAGCCGGAGCGGATGAAGATCCCCTCTTGGTGCTGCAGTCCCAGTTAAATCAATTAATTCTAACTAACGCGGAGCTTAAGCAACAGATAGATGATCTTTAAAATGGCTTCTCCGCAATCTAATGTTGCTAAGCCAGTGCTAGTGGAAGAACAGCCGAAGCAGGTGACTCCACCACTCACTAGTGCAGAATCACCTGTGGCAGTAGCCACCTCTACTTTGGTGCAGAGCTTCCCAGCAGTAGCGTTTATTCCGGCGTTCGCTGGAAAGCCGCACGAGGATATTCAAACGCTTGTCCAGAATATCCAGGACATTGGAAAGCTTTGCGGTTGGCCAGATGAATTTCTCTTAAACGTGATGAAAATGAAACTCACCGGCGAAGCGTGGAACTACGTGCAGTCGGTCGAGAGCTTGAAAAATGCCCCTACCTTCCAGTCCCATGCAACAGGTTTGATTGAAAGGTATACAGACAAACGTGGTACTAGTTACTATCGCGACTTGCTTTCCACCCTTAAGCAAAAAACGGGTGAAGATTTAGAAGCATTCGCGGACAGGATTCAAAGCGTCGCATGCCACACGTACGCACTAAGTGCCAGTTCTGCTCGTAACGAAGTTCTGTTGGAAGAATCAGAATGTCGTGCGATAGACGTGTTTATTCGTGGCATAAACCCTCAAATAGGGGGCGAAATCAAGGTAGCTTCCCCCCGCACCTTACACGAAGCCGTGCGATTAGCACTCTTGAGAGAGGAGGCGAGCCGATTTGTGGCAATCTCCGCGCGGCAAAGTGAGCCCCGACGTGTCTTTTCGAACGATACTAAGTGTGGGCGCTGTAATAGACAAGGACATGTGGCAGAGCAATGTCGCGTGCCATATTGTCATCAGTGCAGGAACATGGGTCACCAAAGCGTGCATTGTCCAAATAGTAGGCCACAACCGCCTGCAAATTCCAGGCGAAATGCAAACCAACCACAGAATTCGGGAAACGGCCGCGGGGCAGGAAGTGCCACCCCTCCCGGCCCCCGTTAAAAATAGTGACCCCCCTAGTTGATAAGGGAATCGCACAGGTGGCAAGCGTGGTTGTCGATGGTGTTAGAGGCCGCAAACCAATACGCGTGCTAATTGACACAGGCGCACAGATCAGCTTGGCATTTTTATCGAAGAGAGATAAAAGAACATTGCAACCGCCGCGGTACCATATCAGTGGTATTGGTCCCGGCATAGTGAAACCTGATGGCCGCTGTTGCGTTGAGTTCATGTTGGACTCCACAGAATATGCTTTTGCGATGGAGGTTGTACGAAACAGGCGCACGGATTACGACATCATCCTAGGAAGTGACTTTCTGCGTCATTTCCAGGGGGTTATTGACTATAGGTTAAATATCGTCCAATTCGGCGACAACGTGCACCGTTTTGGACGTGACTGCACGTTGCGGGCGAGCGGAGCTGGGAAAAAAGGATCCGTTTCCCAAGTTTCGGAGTCTCCCGTAACGATGCTAAAAGCCGATAATCCCGTGGAGATACCAGAAGGCACAGGAAAGATCCTTTGGGTGGCTGTCGGGATACGTGAATCCGAAGAGGTTCATTTCTTGGTAGATCCACTCTGCCAGAATGAAACTCTTGACCAGATGCAGATCCACGTAAAACGTAGCCTGTGCAAAGCACAGCAAGTACAGAAAGAAAATTGCGTACCCGTGTGTTTAGACAATTTTAGTCACAAGCAAGTTTTAATACCGCGTGGTACAGTATTAGCCAGCTTACAGGTTATCACAGAAGATGAGTTGCCAATGAGAACCCCTTCTCTGAAAAAGAAAGAGACTGCTGCCGCCTCACAACACCTTTTGACAATCACGTCACATCTGACAGATAAGTTTAAAGCTAAGCTTAGTCACCTCCCATTGCATGAACAAAAGCTAATAAATGAAGTATTGAATGAGTATTCATGGTTGTTTGAAGACAGGAAATATTTACCAGCAACAGATCTAATCCAACATGAGATTCCAACCGGAAATGCTAGGCCAATAGCTCAAAAAGGGTACCGAGTTCCCTATCATCTTCAGTCAGTGGTAGAGGAAACTATACAACAGCAACTAGAAGCAGGAATAATACAACCCTCTTCTAGTGCGTGGTCTAGCCCAATTGTAGTCGTTCCAAAGAAGTCTATAGACGGAGAAAAATCCTATCGCCTCTGTGTAGACATGCGAGCAGTAAACAAAGTTACTACTCCAGATCATTATCCATTACCCCGGATCGATGAAACACTCAATCGTCTGGGCAATTGCCGGTACTTCACAACATTAGACATGCGCAGTGGGTATCATCAAATTCCAATTGCTCCTGAAGATCGAGCTAAGACAGCTTTTGTAGTTCCTGGCGGCTTATATGAATTCTTAAGGATGCCTTTCGGGCTTCGCAACGCACCAGCAACCTTTCAGCGATTTGCAGATCTGCTATTACGTGGGTTGAAACCTACTATGTGCCTTGAGTATCTTGATGATATAATTATATTTTCAAAATCCATTGCTGAACATGCTGAACATCTACGCAGTGTACTGTTGCGCTTGCAAAATGCTAATTTAAGCTTAAAATTAGAAAAATGTTCTTTTGCTCAATCACAAGTGCAGTATTTAGGTCATGTCATCAGTTCCAACGGAGTCAAACCAGATCCACGATTAACTGAAGCAGTAGACACTTTTTCTATTCCAACAAATTTAAAGGAATTACAATCCTTCCTTGGCCTTGCAAATTATTACCGCCGTTTTGTTAAAGATTATGCTACTATTACCAAACCACTTACTAAATTGTTGAAAAAGGATACTCCTTTTGTTTGGACGGATGAATGTTCGACCGCCTTTCAAACAGTGAAAACTATTTTAACTAGTTCACCTCTGCTTGTTTACCCAGACTTCGCTGAACCTTTTATTTTATCTTGTGACGCATCTGATTTTGCTGTAGGATGTGTCCTAAGCCAAGTGCAAGATGGTGAGGAAAAACCCGTTGGGTATGCCTCTCGTCAACTGAATAAAGCAGAAACTAATTACAGTACTACAGAAAAGGAATTGCTTGCCCTTCTTTTTGGAATTAATTATTTTAGATGTTACCTCTATGGTCGCAAATTTACAGTTCTTACCGATCACTCTGCTCTGCAGTGGTTATTGAATCTTAAGGACCCTAGCAGCAAACTTATGCGCTGGACCATGAAACTGTCAGAATATGATTTTGAAGTTCGGCACAAGCCTGGTCGGTTGCATCAAAATGCTGATGCGTTAAGCAGAAAAGTGCGTGTCATTGAATCAGATGAGGTATCAATTGAAGAGTTAAAAGAAGCACAGCAGGTGGACGTTCAATGTCAAAGATACGCCACCTTCCCAGAATTTGAAGTAATAGACAACCTTTTGTATCGCAGAACTCCACATGGGAATCGTTTGGTAATACCGGAATGCTTGCAGCAACGTATAATACGGCAATGCCATGATACCATCCAAGCATGTCACAGCGGAAAACGCGCTACAAACGCTCGAATTGCGACACGTTATTGGTGGCAATACCGACAACGTGATGTGGACAGGTATGTAAGATCTTGCCTGCCGTGTGCACAACGAGCACAAAATAGGCATCCGCGAGTGCCGCTGCAAACACTTCCTCAGGCATCTTCACCCTTCGAAATTCTTGCTTTAGATTTCCAAGGTCCTTTTCCACAGTCGCAACAAGGTAACAAATACATTTTGTCTATTATTGATCACTTTTCACGTTATCTAATTTTGGTTCCCCTCCCCGACATGACAGCTGAAACTGTGGCGAGAGAGTTTGTAAATCGTGTGATACTACCTTTTGGAAGTCCTGATGCCATTTTAACGGATCAAGGAACCAATTTCATGTCTGCTTTATTTGTACAAGTTTGTAAATTATTAAGAATCAAAAAATGGCGTACAACTCCCTTCCATCCTAAAGCCAACGGTCGCGTTGAACGCGTACACCGTACAATTTGTAAAATGTTATCCTATTATGTTGCAAAAACGCACGCTGATTGGGACAGATATGTACCGTATATTTCTTCTGCATACAACACCCGAATACATGAATCCACAGGGTATACCCCTTACGAAGCTGTGTTTGGACGGCCGATGAATTCGCCGTTCGAAATAGACAAACTACCTCAAGGTGTAGAAATAAAGGAAGTAAAAGGTTTAGCCCGCCGGCTAAAAGCGATCTGGTATAAGGTAAAGAGGAATAATATCAAAGCTACTAATAAACTGTTGCACAGGCAGAACAAAAATGCTGTTTTACCGACTTATCAGACAGGTGATTTAGTGTTACTACGAAACCCGGCAATCAAAAAGGGACGAACTAAAAAGTTCTCTCCCCGCTTTGAAGGCCCGTATCGGACCTTGACCTCACCAGTCAATGCAGAACTGCAATTAACCGATCGTACGGTGATAGTGCACTTTGACCGCCTGCAACCTTACCACGGTAGGGCTGTGTCACCACAACAGGTCGCAGCCCCCGATCCGCCTGTGTCACCTCCACCTCAAGTAGAACAAAAACGAAATAAAAAACGGAGGAGATTACCTCCACAGGGTTGTAGATACCCTTTGCGGAATCGACACCCTTATGGGTTGAGGTCGCGTGATTAATAACGCCTAGTTAGAGTTTTATGTTATGTTTTATTGCAGCTTAGTTTAAGTCATTTTCTCCAGGGACTTGGAAGCAAGACGTGCCTGGCCACCACGGAGTTCCCAGCCATTCTCAATTGTCAGTTTCCAGTCCTGTCATGTATTTTTGCTCATTTTTATATGTATGATTATGTTTTATGTTTTGCAAGCAATGCCACGCATTAGACGTCACGCAACTGACTTGCTTCAAATGCAATCATTACACTTGGTGTTGGCAGAACCGCGGCTGCTAACTCCGAATAATATTCTTCAATGTCCTCTATTGCCATCTATTTGGCAAACCAGTACATGTGGAGTATTTTTACTCCGAGCTTTTCTTAATACTTGTTACGTTGACGTCTAGTGTATTGTACTATATGTCCTAGTTCTGTATTTGCTGCAGCTAATCGTAAGTAATCGGAACAGATAAAGCCAGGACTTGAAATGCATACGCCTCGTACGCTTTGTTTACGGGACCAGCTGTTGGCGGGGCAAAACATCAGCTGTCGCCTCCCCTCCTCTTCAGCGCTGTCCCTTCTCCTCGCCAAGAACTGGCCAGCGGCCATCATTCCTTCTCAGCCAGTAACAGCGCTCCGCGCGATGACGTATCTTATCGCCACGTGCGCTGCCGCCTCCAGCGTCTCAACACGCGGCGCGTCCTAGTAGTTACAAAAACAAACCGCAAATTACTGCCCTATCCTCCGTGTATGACAGACTACAATGCATTTACCGTCAGTTTATATAACTAACAGCCTTTTTTTAAAAAAACTCTTACTCTAGATAATTAGCAATTTCTAATTCATCGTTATTTCTGGTACACGCTAAGCGCGTGATATTTGTCGCTGCAGTAGCGGCCGGTCTCTCGCGGCTACCCGCCGTCTCACATAACCGCTGACGTGCCGGTGCCTACTCCGCACCTACGCGTGCGCTGCGCGCTCGCTAACAGCTCCAAGCTGGTTTCTTTCATGCATCCGGAAGACACGGCAAACAAAATTCATTCAAACATCCCAATAAATCTTAACATAAATATTAAATAGATGTGATTCATTGTTTAAATTCTTTTCCTCGTTTCGTTTCACATTAGCTGGATAAATCACACGAAGTTCTTAACGATTTACATTATTCTGCATACCTTAGTCTGCCAATCCTATAAGTGAAATTTCACTACTGCTTTGATTCATTGTGTAAGCTACAAACTACAGCCCTAACCCTATTACACATCGAACTATGATGACATTTAACGTTATCTGCCTTGGACAAGGCCAGATATGGGCAAACCAATGCAATGCCACGGGTTTTTCACGCTACTGACGAGGCACCAACGACCAATCGTCCGGGCTGCCGTATATCGGTGGGCGATTGTTTCTTGGTTGCTACGCAGTTATTTTTGCCCCCCCCCCCCCCCATTTATTTTACTCTACCACCATGGTCATTGTTCTATCCTGTTTTCCTTCTTCTGTCGATGAGGATCCCCTACAACATGTTAGGTACCCTCTTCCGACAGTGCCGGTCTTTTAATCTTACCAGCAATTTACACCGAGATATTGCTCTCCCTTGTTGCAGTCTTGCCCCAAAATACCGGCCGATGATCCATTGTGAGATACGTACTTTGCCTCTAATTAGCCGGTGATGTAAGCGTTACGGGAACTGTGCCTAGTTGTCCTTTCAGTTCAATTTGTTATCGTCAGTTTTAAAACTAACACACACGCAGCCTAGCAGCCAGCCCCAGGTGGCCAGTGTTACATGTTAACGTTGAGCGTTCCGACTACTTACAGCATTATTATTATACATCATTGTGTTTTTATTTTCCTGTCAATATATTTCATTGTGTTTAATTATGTCATTATGCTAGCGCTAGTGATTTATAGTTCATGATTTTCATTTTATGTAGTGTTATGTACTGCGCGCACAAAAAGTGACGCTATTTATGCATGTATGCTATTCTAGCTTCAGAGCTATTTTTATTGCTTGAACAGTCGACATTTCCCTAGTACAGCAGGTCGCTAATAACGCCGCTGATACTTTTATTACGGACGCCCTTAGGCCCGCTTAACCACGGTATCGCAGATAGCTCCAATGCACTGCCTACCCCTCAATTATTAGACAGGTTGCCTTAGCACTGTCCGCAGGTTGCCCCATTGCCCTGCAAATTATATAATCATCAATCCAAGTCTGCAGATTGCACTAATGCACTGCTGAACTTAATAGTCGAGTCACTCGCAGGTAGCTCATACGCACTGCGAACTCGTACTTACACGTCACCGAATCCTAGGCTCCTCGGTTGACCACAAAACAATTCATACATCAATTACCGTGAGACAATTTGCACTCACACTACGCCTTTGGCACTCAACCACAAATGAACTGAGCCCCAGACGCTCTTTTATTACATTTTATACAACGCCACCTTCTTCTAGATGGCAATTCCATTGCAAAATCATCGGATTCTGCCAAAGATTCAGATACCGTTCCCCAGATGGCAGCCTTTTCCGTTGCTGAACGGATTAGTTGCTTTTCACCATCTGACAGTGCAAACTGCACTTTTAAGAACGATGTTGTTATATACACACACTGTCGGATTTTACTGACGTAGTCCCTTATGCACTTCGTCAACCGATTACAAAAAAAACAAAAAAACAAAAAAAAAAACAACAACTTCCCCTGGCGGATTTCGTATCCGATTCGGAAGTTTATGTTCGGGAAATATTTCCTTTATTTTATTTCTTGTCAATTGTTATTACTTCAATGTCATGTTTATTGTTATCAATTTATAGTTATGATGAATGTTAGTACACTTTATGGTTATACGCTATTTTTGTGTCATATTCGGTATTCCCTTTTAAGTTTCATTGTTTCTCGACTGGAAGTATCTCTGATAGCACCTATTGGCCTTCAATTCGTATCCACCATCAGCTACCATTAGTCACACATTTACACAACACTTCATACGCCCAATAACAACTTACAACACACTCACACTGTTCATATCCACACTACCTTGGTGTAACTCGTTGATGTTACCAGACCTCTATTGTCATATACTAAGTACATGAACAAGGCTTTTATGGTTCATGCCCTCCGCTCTTCGGAAGGGGAAAGGGAAGTACGTACATATGTACGTCATGTTCAGTAGCAGTTTCTTTTAATCAACAACGTAGTCAATTTACCTGTTGAACACTTAAGTTGTTCTGTTAAAATGGAATCAAACGTCTTTGTGACATCAGCTATCTGTGTATTACTGCTTTGCAATAAACTGTTACTTTTAAGTTGCACTTACAATGTCTTAGTCTTGGACGCAGAGCCACTAGCGCTCTCCGACGCTGTTATCTGAGCTCAGCACTCTGCCGGCTCAGCGCTGATATAGCTGCGCCGCCTCCACTGCTTCACGCCCAGCCTCTGTGTTCACGAGCAACAGACTCGCTCTCGCTAACATTCATTTCCGACTTCAGTACAGTTACTCTCTCTATTGACCACTTCTGTAAGTAAAGATTCTATGATTATTGAGTTAACTTGAGTTGTCCTACCCTCATTCGGGTTTTCTACAGCTGAAAAACCACTCAATATTATTTCTGACATTTATGAAGTACTTCACCTGTCTCGCCGTGTCGAACCTTAGCGGGGTGGGTGCCCCTGCGTAGTGGCCAATGCGTGGGAGGTGCCTAGGCTGTGCAGGTTTACACCGCGATCACAGGATTCCTTCTCATTTTATTCATTTAAAAAAAAAAAAAAACTTTCTTCGTACAAAATCTCAAATTAATTGATGACACTTGGCCTTCGTCCCATAGCAGGTAGAAAATTTTTTCCAGCGAGTTACGCTTAGTCTGCGCTGCGTAGTACTGCCTCCGCGTTCAGCGTCTTTTTTGCTGACGCGTGATTGATCAGCGGATACTCGGTGTCGAATTACACCATTGTCTTGCCGCCTTGCTACCCCCACGGCTGCCAAACTGTTGGTTGCCTGCCGTGATTCTATTTCGTGGCCTTCTTCATCAGTAAGCGTGACTGAACGGGTCCATCGTCGCTACTTGCCAGGTAATTATTGCTACAACGTTGTACCCCCTCCGTCATCTCCGAATTACTCATCAAGTAAGCCAGGAAATTTTTACTTCTAGGGGCACTAATACTTTATCTCGCAGTCGACCGTTATCAACATTGGAAGCTGAAAGCAACCTCCGTTCAAATGGCTGTCAATTTATCATCCGCAATGGGCAGCATGTTAATCTCAATGGTTGTCGTCGTCGCCGTTAAGGCGCCTCCATTTCACGTCTACCCTTGCACATCTGCCGTGCTTTTTGGACGTCGTCACAATCTGGTGCATACTCCACATTATGCTATTGTGTTAGCTGATGTCAACCTAACATTATTAGAAGAGGAAGACCGTGCTTTATATGATACAGCTCAGCAATTGTCAAAATATGAAACCTTCTTGACGCAGACGAAGGAACATGAGTTTCTCCGATCTTTGTGGGAAGTGACTAGAATTATTTCAACCCTTCGAAGTCAATTGAACAGTATTAGGGATGCAGTACCACTGCCTCGTTTCAAACGAGCCTGGTTGCCCGTTGGAGGTACATTATTAAAATCTGTCTTTGGGACTCCTGACGAAACAGACGCAAAACGCTGGGATTTGGACACACAGCAAGCGCTTTCGGAAACACAAGTTAATCACGAAGTGTTGGTACATCAATAGGTGCGCTTGACACATCTTGAGAATAACCTGTTAGCCACAACTAGACAAATACAAGTTGTAGCCGACAGATTAACACGACACTATGGTGCACTTGAACAATCCTTTAACCAAGAGTGGACTCATCTTCGCTCGGGATTACGTAATCTAACTATAACATTGGACATTATGAAGACCACGCAGGTTCTTTTATTTAACATACACACAGCACAGTTACACGTGCACATGTTACACTTGGCCATTCAACTCGGACTGCAAGGAAAGCTCAGTCCACATCTGTTACCCTCAGAGCCCTTCTTGCACATGCTACACAATGTGTCGTCGCAAATTTTGGCCCCTAAACAAATGCTTTATGCCGTGCGGGAAAGCAACCTCCCCTTTTACTATGCTGCGTTGGAGGTCCGACTTACCCGTAATTCTGACGGTATTCGGATGCGAATGAGGTTGCCAATCACGTGCGCAAATTGCGAATACGAGTGCTATCAAATATACACTTTTCCAGTCTCTTGGGCTACCCTTCACCACCATGTTGTTTGGCAGACTCAAGAAATTTTAATAGTTAGTCGGGATCGACAAACTCACGCCACTCTCTCTCGCGCTGAACTATCCAGTTGCTTCCATACAACACATTACTTATGCTCCACGTTAATTTTACACACTAACACTACTGAGTGCGAGATGTCACTGTTTTTAGCTGAAACTACTACACCTCCATGTCCTCGTGTTCTAGTCTCACTTCGTCAACCAATAATTCAGCCTGTTGGCAACAGTTTTCTGTTCGCTGTTCCACAGACTGTCACCGCCACCCTGGTGTGCCACCGTTCAATGTCAGAGACTGAATCGTACCGGATAACACTGAATAATAGTGGCCTAGTGTATAATAGTTCAAGATGTGACGTATACGCTGCTTCTATGAGGATATCAGCTCAATTGCACTCCACCTTTCATGTCACCATTCCCACATTTACCTTATACCTTCCTGAACTCTCTTTTAAAATCCATCACCATGAGAAGCTGAAGAATTTACCGAATACCAATGATTCAGATCTACTCCAATCGATCAATCATCTCCTTACCCAGGAACACAACCAAGTTTCTCTTGACCGAGTGGCCTCACATATTGCTGATTGGCACCAAACCAAGCGATTAACCACCGTTGTGTTACCCAGCGCTGGTTCGGTAATCATCATTGTAATGATTCTGATTATAGTATCCTGGATACTCTGTAAAAGAGGGTTTTGCAAATATTTCACTTCCTTCCGAGAAGTAGTACCACCCCCACAACCTGAAGGTGAATATCACACCTGAAACTACCTGCCAACCTTGGTGCATGCGATCAGGCATGACCCCCCCCCCCCCCCCTTAGAATTAAGTTGTAGTCTAGGTGTCAGGTCAATGAACTAATTTTGTAATGGATTTGTATTTCTATGTAAAGTCTATGGAATCACAATTTAACTGTCCAGTTTTAACCCTCATGTAAGTCATTTTGTTTTCTCTTTAAATTTTTGTCATTTTGTAATGTTCTCATTCACCCACTTGGGCAATTACCATTGTAATCCTAGATTTAAGAACTCAAAGTAATATTACGGGGAAAAACCCCCTTGTGACTGTTAGGCCTGGGAGCATTCTCTCACCTCCACGAGGGTGGAGTGTTTCAGTGTGCTGTGCTCCAGTGCCCCTCATCATCGCCTGGGTACCCACCACCACTGATACCGCCGACACACACTCACAGCATGGCGCCGCCCCACTGCCGTCGCACCAACTTCACAAGTTTGTTATTCGAGAGCCTTCCTTCAGGCCCTTCAGGCCACTTTGTAACATTTGCACATATTAATATCACTATGTTATGGGACCCTTCATAATGATCACATATTTTTTAAATGGAATAATCGATTAGAATAAGCTCATTCATTTTCATCCAGAGAGCCTTCTTCGGAAGGGGAAAGGATGTGCAGGGAGGAGACCCCCAAGAGGGATCATTGCCGACAAAATTTTATTTAAATAAATTTTCAATGCATAATGTTCGGCCGTAGCCGGCTTGGGCATACTGTGGTGGAAGGTGCTGGCCGGAAGACCATGGTCGGCACATTCCTGCCACGTGCTCCTCGGTCAGACTCAAGTCCCACGGGTTGGTTGCGCTGACGGGGGCACGCTACTAGCAAGGCGCGTTGGCGGAATCAATCCTCCAATCAGAGACTAATCGTGTGATCACGTGGGGACGCGGCCGGGAGCGGCGAGGGCGGCTTGGAAACAGCTCCGCGCTCTCTTAGCTTCTGACCTCGGCCCCGAGTAGTCGCTCCTCTAGTCTCTGCCTCTCTGATGAGCAGACGGCAACCCCTCTTGGGGCTGCTCAGCCCTACGTAGGCACCACTGTACCATCATTACAAGAATAAACTGGGTCCATTCCACTCAATTAATTTTCATTTTACAACGCCCTCCGCTCCTGACTTCTATCCTGACGAACAAGTGTGTGAATGTCAGATAACCTGCTTTTGTTAATACCATGCCGTACGTTAACTCACGTTCTACAGGAAAACAAAACACAGTGTTCAGGGAGTTGTTCAGTGTACATATAATTTCTCAATAAATGTTCAAAAATGTCTCCACAGAGTTCAGAGCATTTAGCTGTACGTGTATGAACAGATTTTGTTGCTCGTTTCAGCTTCGCAGGGTGGTTCTTAATTTCGTATATTGCATTCATAATAGGGGCAAGTAATGCAGATACACGCCTGGGACATGTTTCATTAGATTCACCAGACCAATAACAATATAAATGGAAATTGTGGTTCACTTTAACGCCGTATTGTTTTGCGATGGCTTAGTATTAGCAAAGTTGCTAAATTTCAGGTAAAATATTTTATTAGCCGTAACTCCGCAACTAAACATTTGCGAACCTATGATCATGTAAACTTCCTCCTTTAGTCTTACTTGTAGAACAACACGCTAAAATGTCTGGATGTCTTCGTGAAGCACCCCGTATGATCAGTTCCGCAGGACTGCGTGGGTTGTCAACTAAGATTTCTGAGGAAATGGGACAGACTTTTAAAAAATCAGATTCTTGGAAACTTCTGAGCATGGTGTTGTTTGATACCAGCTTACATTGGCTGTGACCTGTAGGCTGAAAGGAACACCTGACAGATGTGAGACCTGTAAGGAAGAGGCCGGGTACTGGTAGCCAATTCCTCTTTTAAGGACCTGGGCATCAACCTCGAGCAACTGAAACATCACCTTTGAATAATTAATGAATGACAGTGCTGATAAACATCTTAGGTTATTTGATTTTCAAACAGCTGAGCAGAACTGAATGTACAGACATTTCGCTCTTTACTTATTCCGATCAACACTAAATTGACACTATTTTTTAGCGCAATGCAATCTGACAAAAATCCCTACAAAATGAATCACACACAAAAATCTTCGTTAGTCGAACTACTGCAATACAGCGGGCGCCAATACTGCCAGCTAAATAAGAGATTCTAACTACTGAAGGCACTAACTACTGATAGGCATAGTCAGCAAATGAAAGATTTTGATAGAGAACAATCAATGTACTTACCTTACTAGTGTTCAAAAGTCATAATAAATATATCAGTTTGACATCCAGTCTTACAAATTTACTGTTTCTTGCGGACACGTCCAGATCGTCCGCTCTCAAAACTCAATCTCTCCCCCCACATCCACCACTGCTGGCGGCTCACCTCCAACTGCCTAACACTACAATAGCGGATATTCCAACAATGCCAACCATCCACAGACTGCACACAGCACAGCCAGTGATTTTCATACAGAGCGCTACGTGGTGTTACCAATATAAAAACCTAAACAGCCTACTTACACAACAATCGAGGCAGTGAGTAGTCATGGTCCTATCAAAGTGCTAGGGTGGAGATTACTGCCAGGCGATAAAGGAAGAGTTTGAACTGAAAATAGTTGAAGTCTTGTTCTTGCATGTTCTTTCCTGATCTCTCAAACTATATGACGAATATTTTGCCTCCGAAAATGATCGTGCTCACACGAGGCTCGTCTTAATCTCGGGAGTCGTGTTGTTCGTTACGGCATCCACCACGGCTTACCACTGTTTATAGTTCCCTCTACTGATGACCAATATTTTGTTGTACCTCCTCCGTTTGGAATGGAAGAACACGGACGAAATTGGGTTCTGAGTCTGATGGCACGACGGGATCTGGCATCGTGGTGTAGCATTCTACTGGGATTCCTTGTTTTTTCCCTCCTTTAAGTGGAACACAGGAGGGCTTACCTGCTGTGGCGGTAGGCTCTGAAGAAGAGCCGGCAGCCGTGGGTCGCGCAGGCCATGGCTCCTTCAGCCTCTGGCTGCCAGTTTTATAACAAAATTATAAAGTAGAGGCAAATGAAACGACAGGTGTGTGCATATTCTGCAGTGCTTGGATAGGAACAAATTAGATTCCATTAGATGCCGAGGTGCTATTCCTATACAGTTGGAGAGCCTCAGCAATGCTTTTAGCTTTTTGGGAATACAAAGTGTGATGTGGAACGATGGAGGATGGAAGCGTGCTAGGGTAGTCGGGGCGATTCTGCGAAACCACTGACAGGGTGGCGTAGGGGTTAGGGTGTCTGCCTAGTGAACAAGGGGCTGGGTTCGAATCCTACCATTCGTAAAAATTTTCATTCGCCACTTCAGTCGGCGTATATACATCACTAGTGTCAGAGGTATCTGGAACTGTATTTCATTTCAGTAAATTCTTTCTTTAGTGGCTCTGTTACTAATGTAGGTGTCTGGTTGTGTAACGTTGCATTTTGCCGTAAAGAAATATGTGAATCATAAAGGCCCACCCTAAGGTAAATTCGATGATTGAATTTCTAAACACGTATCAAATATTAAACTGAATGATACCGTAACAGGCTATTAGGACAGGGATGTACTGACAACTACAGAGGCTAATGTTATACACAGGGTAACAAATGTGATTTGAAACAGCAGTGCAGTCAGAGGAAGCAGAGCACGCACAGGCAGCAGGGAACATGTCACTCAGTCAAACAACGTTGACAGGAAACAATTCCTCAGTTTTAATAGTTGCTGTTGAATTGCTATTCGGACTGACTTCAATGTTCAGCACCAAAAGCCAATATTAATGCGGAATGAATAAACATTATGAAGTTGCAAATTGATGAGCTGAAATGGCTGTCCAATCTAGTTGACCACACGCTAACACTTCAGCACGCAGATGGCTTATAATATGCTGAAGCCTTACCCAGTCGAGAACAATGACCAAAACGCGGCGATACGTGCTCTGCCTGCTCCCTCCTCAACTACCTCACGTCACGGGAAACCCTTCATCAAGACTTATTACCAGATGCCTGACAACCATTCCAAAGACAATACAAGTTTTCAAAATTCAAAATGTGTACAGTATACCTCTACATCTACATTCGGCAAGCCACCTGACGGTGTGTGGCGGAGGGTACCCTGAGTACCTCTATCGGGTCTCCATTCTATTCCAGTCTCGTATTGTTCGTGGAAAGAAGGATTGTCGGTATGCTTGTGTGTGGGCTCTAATCTCTCTGATTTTATCCTCACGGTCTCTTCGCGAGATATACGTAGGAGGGAGCAATATACTGCTTGACTCTTCGGTGAAGGTATGTTCTCGAAACTTTAACAAAAGCCCGTACCGAGCTACTGAGCGTCTCTCTTGCAGAGTCTTCCACTCGAGTTTATCATCTCCGTAACGCTTTCGCGATTACTAAATGATCCCGTAACGAAGCGCGCTGCTCTCCGTTGGATCTTCTCTATCTCTTCTATCAACCCTATCTGGTACGGATCCCACACTGCTGAGCAGTATTCAAGCAGTGGGCGAACAAGCGTACTGTAACCCACTTCCTTTGTTTTCGGATTGCATTTCCTTAGGATTCTTCCAATGAATCTGTCTGGCATCTGCTTTACCGACGATCAACTTCATATGATCATTCCATTTTAAATGACTCCTAATGCGTACTCCCAGATAATTTATGGAATTAACTGCTCCCAGTTGCTGACCTGCTATTTTGTAGCTAAATGAAAAGGGATCTATCATTCTATGTATTCGCAGCACATCACACTTGTCTAAATTGAGATTCAATTGCCATTCCTTGCACCGTGCGTCAATTCGCTGCAGATCCTCCTGCATTTCAGTACAATTTTCCATTGTTACAACCTCTCGATACACCACAGCATCAGCTGCAAAAAGTCTCAGTGAACTTCCGATGTCATCCACAAGGTCATTTATGTATATTGTGAGTAGCAACGGTCCTATGACACTCCCCTGCGGCACACCTGAAATCACTCTTACTTCGGAAGACTTCTCTCCATTGAGAATGACATGCTGCGTTCTGTTATCTAGGAACTCATCAATACAATCACACAATTGGTCTGATAGTCCATATCCTCTCACTTTGTTCATTAAACGAGTGTGGGGAACTGTATCGAACGCCTTGCGGAAGTCAAGAAACACGGCATCTACCTGTGAACCCGTGTCTATGGCCCTCTGAGTCTCGTGGACGAATAGCGCGAGTTGGGTTTCACACGACCGTCTTTTTCGAAACCCATGTTGATTCCTTCAGAGTAGATTTCTAGTCTCCAGGAAAGTCATTATACTCGAACATAATACATGTTCCAAAATTCTAAAACTGATCGACGTTAGAGATACAGGTCTATAGTTCTGCACATCTGTTCGACGTCCCTTCTTCAAAACGGGGATGACCTGTGCCCTTTTCCAATCCTTTGGAACGCTACGCTACACCGCTGCAAGAAAGGGGACAAGTTCCTTCGCGTACTCTGTAAATTCGAACTGGTACCCCATTAGGTCCAGCGGCCTTTCCTCTTTTGGAGCGATTTTGTTTCTCTATCCCTCTGTCGCGTATTTCGATATCTACCATTTTGTCATCCGTGCGACAATCTAGAGAAGGAACTACAGTGCAGTCTTCCTCTGTGAAACAGCTTTGGAAAAGACATGTAGTATTTCGGCCTTTAGTCTGTCATCCTCTGTTTCAGTACCATGTTGGTCACAGTGTCTGGACATTTTGTTTTGATCCACCTACCGCTTTGACCAAAATTTCTTAAGATTTTCTGCCAAGTCAGTACATAGAACTTGACTTTCGAATTCATTGAACGCCTCTCGCATAGCCCTCCTCACATTACATTTCGCTTCGCGTAATTTTTGTTTGTCTGCAAGGCTTTGGCTATGTTTGTTTGCTGTGAAGTTCCCTTTGCTTCCGCAGCAGTTTTCTAACTCGGTTGTTGTACCACGGTGACTCTTTTCCATCTCTTACGGTCTTGCTTGGCACATACTCGTCTAACGCATATTGTACGATGGTTTTGAACTTTGTCCACTGATCAACACCATCTGTACTTGAGACAAAACTTTTGTGTTCAGCCGTCAGGTACTCTGTAATCTGCTTTTTGTCACTTTTGCTAAACAGAAAAACCTTCCTGCCCTTTTTAATATTTCTATTTACGGCTGAAATCATCGATGCAGTAACCGCTTTATGATCGCTGATTCCCTGTTCTGCGTTAACTGTTTCAAATTGTTCGGGTCTGTTTGCCACCAGAAGGTCTAATGTTATCGCCACGAGTCGCTTCTCTGTTTAACTGCTCAAGGTAGTTTTCAGATAAAGCACTTAAAAAAATTCACTGGATTCTTTGTTCCTGCCACCCGTTATGAACGTTTGAGTCTCCCAGTCTGTATCCGGCAAATTAAAATCTCCACCTAGAACTATAACATAGTGGGGAAATCTACTCGAAATATTTTCCAAATTATCCTTCAGGTGCTCAGCCGCTACAGCTGCTGAGCCAGGGGGCCTATAGAGACATCCAATTACCGTGTCTGAGTCTGCTTTAACCGTGTCCTTCGCCCAAATTATTTCACATTTCGGATCTTCGTCAATTTCCTTCGATACTACCTCTTCAAATAGTACTGGTTTAACACCATTTCTTTTTCGGTACCTATTGTTAAGACGCTAACATAAATGTTTTATATTCTGCACGAACTGAAAATGTTATAGCTGCTCAATGGGTCATATTTATTTTTCTCTTGCTGGTTTTATAATAAACTTTGAACATCGCTGCTAAGGTTCAGTGACCGTGTCAGAATTATATTAGAACAAATAACCCTTCAGTCACAAATATTAAGTCAAAATTGACCAGGTTTCGACGCTATTACGAGCGTCGTCTTCAGAATTAAACTGTTCTATAACATAATAGGTATATAAGACATTAATAAACTGAAGTGTGTACTGACTGGAAAGAGATGCAGTACTTAAATCACATTCTAAAAAAAAATCTAAGCCGGAAAGGAAAAGTAATGAAAAGTTATAAATAAGATGGCGAGCCGCTAAGGGCTGCTCGTACCTGAGTGAACACGGGTTGCAACAAAACTGTTCTATAATATGTAGTTCATTTGCCTTTCGGCCGGCTGGGGTGGCCGAGCGGTTCTAGGCGCTACAGTCTGGAACCGCGCGACCCTTCCGGTCGCAGGTTCGAGTCCTGCCTCGGGCATGTATGTGTGATGTCCTTAAGTTAGTTAGGTTTAAGTAGTTCTAAGTTCTAGGGGACTGATGGCCTCAGAAGTCCCATAGTGCTCAGAGCCATTTGAACCATTTACCTTTCTTATTTGGAAAATATGTAAGAATCAGCCAACCGGTTGCGTAGGTTTTCTGTATACCTTGACCAGGTTTCCTCACTTCTAAGGGTGACTTCATCTCAAGGTAAGGTAATTACATGAAGAACATATCAAAGATGCACAGTGATTTCAGAGCTGACTTGCTCAAGTCATACATTAAAATATAAAACATAATGTTCTTCAAAAGGTCAAACATTAAAACATAAGTAACACCGGTGACGAAACCTGGTGAAGGTATATAGAAAACCTATGCAACCGGTTGGCTGATTTTTACATATTTTTCAAATTTGTGTATAGATTGCTGCAAACGTCAGCCATGTTCAAAGTTGTACCTTTCTTATGTTAATCCACGAATTTGATTCAATTAACATAAAAAGAAAATTATGTTAAATACGGTAAATAATGGGCTTGGTCACAGCGATGGCACCGATGTGATGTGATGTGATGGAAACACTATTATTTTTTCGGGGTTTCAGAATAAGAGGGGGAGACGAGACCTTAAGTTTTTGGGTTTTATTTTCGTTAATTACGCTCCCACACTTACAGGACTGGGGGGTGGGGGGTGGTTTATCGTGAACGCAATTGGCATAAAATATTCAAATATTCATCCGCTTTTTGAAAGCTCCTGCTCTTCTACCATCCTTCTCCACAAATTGGGTTTTTTGTAAACGAGAAAGGTGTTGGCATTTTAAAGTACACTCTGCATCAGGATGATATTTTTTTAGTAGTCTTAAGAATTTCGATAACCACCTGCTCCCATCTGATATTACGGAGAAATTTTTCTGTAAAAACCTCGCCCTGTACATCCCTCACAAGAAGAATGATCCCCCCAGGGGGTCCACAACTCTTTTGTGGATACGTGCGTGGCGAGCACAGGGCCCCGAGCCGTTGCAGCCTTCTTTCTCTCCCGGGCTGCATTTCCTTTCCCTTCCCCTCCTTTCCCCTCCATACCCCTTTCCCCTCGCCCTCTCCTCTCCCTCTATTGGTGTCCTTGCTTATGTTGGCCCCCGCTATCCTCCTGGTTCTGTTGGTTTTACACTCCGGCTTTGTTGCGTAATCATCTCCTCCTTTTGGCGTTCCTTGGTCCCCCTCTGGGGTTTGACCTCCATTCCAAAATTTCTCTTCCGTAGTGTGAGCCATCTGGGGAAGAGCACCTTACCTAGTGTCTCCGACGTGTGCCCTCCTAGTATATTCCACCTTTTCTTCTACGTCGTTGTCTGATGCTAGGGTGCATAGCCAGCACGGTAGCCAGCCCGTGTGGTGGGGTCGCTATGTACCCTTTTGGTTGAGCCCCCTGAACACACAGGGATCACACTTCTGATACCTGAGCTGTGACCACCTCATGCATGCCTTGGAGTGGTTGCTCGTCGTCCTGGAGCATCGGAACTCCTGGCAATGGCCGCCGTGCCAGACGGCCCTTGCTGTGGCTGGGTGGCGCCCGTGAGGAGAGCCCCTGATCGGAGTGGGTGGTATCAGGGCGGACGCTATGCAGATGAAACGCATACGGGTCCAAAACTCTGGCCGCTCTTCTGCGGCCGTCTCTCTGCGTGGTACTGATTCCTCAAGTGCTGCTTCTCTCGCCCCTTCGGCCTTCCCTTCCATGGCTACCCCCCCTGGGAGGAGGGTCAGGCCCGTTATCTAGTTTGCACCAGGACTGAAGGAGATACTTCCACCAGTGTCAAACCTTTATTCTTTGTGGAACACATTGAAGACAAGTTCGGCGAAGTGGACTCCCTGAGCAAGATGCGGTCGGGTTCGTTACTGATAAAAACTGCTTCGGCTGCCCAATCTGTGGCCCTTCGTGCCTGTACCCATCTTGGCACAATTCCCGTGTCCATTACCCCTCACCAGTCTCTAAATATGGTACAAGGTGTGATTTTTCACAGAGACCTCATCCTTCAAACTGATGAGGAACTTCGGGACAATCTCGGACGGCGGGGTGTTCACTTTGTTCGGCGTGTTCAGAAGGGTCCTAAAGATAATCGTATTGATACTGGTGCCTTTATCCTGGCCTTTGAAGGGGATACCCTTCCTGAGAAAGTTAAGATTATGGTCTATCGCTGTGATGTGAAGCCGTACATCCCACCTCCTATGCGGTGTTTTAAGTGCTTGCGTTTTGGCCACATGTCTTCTCGCTGTACCCAGGACCCTCTCTGTGGTGACTGTGGACGTCCACTCCATGAGGGGAGTCCCTGTGTTCCCCCTCCTGTATGTGTAAATTGTCATGGTAGTCATTCTCCACGTTCAGCAGATTGCCCAGTCTATAAGAAAGAAGAAAAGATACAGGAGTATAAGTCTCTTGATCGTTTAAGCTACACAGAGGCCCATAAGAAATATGCACGATTGCACCCTGTGTCCATGACATCTAGTTACGCCTTGGTTACATCTTCATCCCTTCCTCCCCCTTCCTTACCCCCATCCCGGACCCCTCTCCTTCCCCCCTCCCCTGCGGCTCCAACACCTTCTCCTCTGGGCGCTGCTCCCCCTCCCCAGCCGGAGAAGTGTCCCACTCCTTCGGCGTCTGCCGGTCAAGGGCGCCTCTCCCGGGATGCCCCTTCCTGGCACCTTCCAGGTCAAAGGTCTGCTGCAGCGCGGCGACCGCGAGAGCCGCGGTCTATCGGCCCCCAGGTCGCCCGGTCTCTTTCTGTTCCTGATCTTGCTGCAGCTGGCTCCATTATGCCACACAGCCCTCCTCGATCTCAGCCTGAAAAGAAGAAGAAACATAAGTCCCGGGACAAAGAGCCTCTGGTGTCACCGGAAGTCCCTTCCCCGGCTTCACAACCGGATTCTGACCTGTCGTTTATGGATGTCGCCCCCTCCTTGTCGGTGACGGGTGGGGACCCGGCGGTATGACTGGATTTAGCGTGTTCAGCCCTCATTTAAACCATCGTTCTGTGCTTCTCCAATGGAATTGTAATGGATACTATCGTCACCTTCCGGAATTGAAATCCCTTCTTTCGTCCTACTCAGCAGCTTGTGTGGTTCTCCAGGAATCTCATTTTACTAATGCTCACTCACGGACCCTCCGTGGGTTCCGTGTTTTCTGTCGAAATCGGGTCGGACCCTTGCGGGCTTCTGGTGGCGTTTGTACGTTGGTCCGTACAGACATTGCTAGCACGTGGATTCCTCTCCAAACTACATTGGAAGCGGTTGATGTTAGGGTCCACTTAGACTCTGCAGTCACAGTATGCAATCTTTATCTCCCTCCTGACAGGATTCTTACACCTGCTGCCTTAACCACCCTTCTTCAGCAACTTCCTCCCCCCTTCCTCCTCCTTGGGGATTTTAATGCTCATCATCCTTTGTGGGGCAGTGCCTTTCCATCTAGACGAGGTCTTCTTATAGACCAATTTATTGCAGACCACGACCTGTGCCTTCTTAATGATGGCTCCCCTACTCATTTCAGTGCTGGTCATGGTACCTTTTCTGCCATTGATCTATCTCTTTCTTCTCCCTCTCTCCTCCCTTCATTACACTGGTCGCCACACGACGACCTTTGTGATAGTGACCATTTCCCGTCGATTATCACGCTCCCTTCCTGCTCCCCGATGGACAGGTTACCTCGTTGGTCTTTCCACCGCGCCGATTGGCCTCTATATACTGCACAGGTCGAGTTTTCTCCCTCTTTGTCGGGTTGTATTGATGACGTCCTACGTGACGTGTCTGACGCGATTGTTCGCGCTGCTAACCTTGCTGTCCCGCGCTCATCTGGACAATTTCGTCGTCGGCAAGTCCCGTGGTGGAGTACGGCCATTGCCATTGCCATCCGTGATCGCCGTCGAGCTTTGCAACACTTTAAGAGGCACCCATCTGTAGCCAGCCTTTCTACCTTTAAGCGCCTTCGCGCTAAAGCCCGTTATTTAATCAAACAGAGCAAGCGGATATGTTGGAAACGATTCGTTTCTTCCCTTGGTTCCACTGTCCCTCTGTCACGGGTATGGGCTACACTTCGCTCTCTCCAAGGTTGCCATCGGCAGTCCACCCTCCCAGGCCTTCACCTCCCAGATGGCATTTGTACGGACCCATTAGTTCTCACAGAACATCTTGTGACCCATTTTGCAGTGGCATCAGCATCGGCCTCCTATCCAGCTGCTTTCCTTCATCAAAAACAGCAGGCTGAAGCTGTCACCTTATGTTTCACCACTTGTGAATCAGAATCTTACAACGAACCTTTCACTGAATGGGAATTTCTTTCTGCTCTATCTTCTTCTCATGATACGGCCCCTGGCCCAGATTCCATTCATAACCAGCTGCTTCAACATCTCAGTGCTCCACAGCGGCACCATCTTCTTCGGGTGTTTAACCGTATCTGGCTCCAGGGTGACTTACCTTCTCAGTGGAGGGATAGCATTGTGGTTCCTGTCCTTAAGCCTGGTCAGAACCCCCTATCTGTTGACAGCTATCGGCCAATTAGTTTGATCAATGTTGGTTGTAAGTTACTTGAACGGCTGGTAGCCCGTCGGCTCACTTGGGTCCTCGAATCTCGGGATCTATTGTCCCCTTACCAGTGTGGCTTTCGAGAGGGACGATCTCCAATCGATCATTTGCTTCGCTTGGAATCCGCAGTTCGGCAGGCTTTTTCCCAGCGCCGCCATTTGGTTGCAGTGTTTTTTGACCTTCGCAAGGCCTATGACACGGCCTGGCGCCATCACATCTTCCTAACCCTTCATCAGTGGGGTCTTCGGGGCCCACTCCCGATTTTTATCCGCCAGTTCCTGATCCATCGGTCATTCAGAGTTCGAGTTGGTACTGCTTTTAGTTCTCCACGGACCCAGGAGACGGGCATCCCACAGGGTTCTGTCTTGAGTGTCCTTCTTTTCCTCATTGCTATCGATGGACTTGTGGCCTCTGTCGGTCCCTTGGTCGCCCCTGCCCTGTATGTGGATGATTTCTGCATTTGGGTTAGTTCCTCCTCGATGCCATCTGCAGAACGGCAGCTCCAGGTGGCTATACGGCGTGCCTCTGCATGGACCCTCTCCCACGGGTTTCAATTCTCTCCTTTAAAATCGCGGGTGGTCCACTTCTGTCGCCGTCCTACGGTCCACCCTGATCCAGAGCTCTATCTCGCTGCACAAAGATTGCCTGTGGTTCCACAGTTTCGTTTCCTAGGTCTTCTTTTCGACAACAAGCTCACTTGGCTGCCCCATATCAGACTCCTGAAGGTAGGATGTTTCCGTAAACTCAATGTCCTTCGCTTCCTTGCCCACTCCTCCTGGGTTGCGGACCGTTTCCTCCTCCTCCGTCTTTATCGTGCTCTAGTTCTGTCACGTTTGGACTATGGTTGTCAAGTTTATGGTTCAGCTGCTCCTTCCACGCTGCACGTGCTGGATCCAGTCCACCATCGTGGTATCCGTTTGGCCACCGGTGCCTTCCCTACTAGCCCTGTTGATAGTCTCCTGGTTGAAGCTGGGATCCCCCCCCTTTCTGTTCGGCGGTCCCAGCTTCTGGTGTCTTATGCCCTTACTATCCGTTCTTCTCCCGCTCATCCTTCCTATTCTATCCTATTCCCAGACCATGGACGTCGCCCGCTTGACTCCCGCCCTCGGGCGGGTTTACCGGTTGGGCTGCGCCTTGCGTCTCTTAACCGTGATTTTCGGCTTCCTTCTTTGTCCTGTCTTCCTCGCTCCCTCCCCTCCACCCCTCCTTGGTTAGTTCCTCGGCCTCGAATTCGGATGGATCTCCGCCGCGGTCCGAAAGATTCCATCCCCCCGGTGGTGTTCTGTTCCTTTTTCCGCCAAATTTTATGGGAGTTTCGGGATGCTGTTGTTTTTTACACTGATGGCTCTAAATCTGCTGATCATGTTGGGTATGCCTTCACGTCCTTTGTTGGAACGGAAAATAATCTACTGCCACCCTCATGTGGGGTGTTTACTGCGGAATTGATGGCAATTTCCCGGGCCCTTACCTTTATTAAACAATCCCAACACAACCGCGTTTTGTTATGTACGGACTCGATGAGTGGCCTTCTTGCTATTGACCGGTGTTTTTCGCGCCATCCCTTGGTCTCTGCCATCCATGACCATCTCGCTGATCTTCACCGTGCTGCTTGTTCCGTTGACTTCCTATGGGTCCCGGGCCATGTGGGTATCCCGGGTAATGAGCTCGCTGATCGTTTGGCTGGGGGAGCAGTTACTTACCCCCCGTTTTCTGTAACCCCTCCTGCAGCGGATTTACGGCTTCACATCAAATCCCACTTTGCACAGTCATGGGCCAATTCTTGGGAGGCTACTCCACTGTCTAATAAACTTCGTGCCATTAAGGTGACACCAGGCCCATGGCGTTCTTCCTTTAGCCTCTCCCGCAAGGACTCGACCACACTGTGTCGTCTCCGCATTGGCCATACCAGGCTGACCCATGGTTTCCTTTTGCGTGATGAGCCACCCCCGCTATGTGGTTGTGGAGCCTTCCAGTCAGTGGCCCACATTTTGGTTGAATGCCCCCTTCTTTTGGCTCTGCATGCTAAGTACAGACTCCCCCACACTTTACCTTTGATGTTGGCTGACGATTCCCGGATGGTCTCTCTGGTTCTAGGTTTCCTCCGGGAGAGTGGTTTTTATTCTCAGTTTTAAAGTTTTTAATCTCCCTCTGGTGTTGGGGCAGGGCGGTGAGTGTTTGGGTGTCTCCCACTGTAGGCAGTGTTCAGAGATTCCTGATTCCCCTCCCTGACCGGAATCCTCTTTTCTTTCCCTTTTACTCTGTTTTTACCCCTTCTTTTTAAGGCTTGGTTAGTTTTTCTATTCCCATACGTACTTTCTGCATTATAGCAGTTGCACCTTTTAAGTCACAGGTGGTCTTGCCTATGCTGCTTCAGCATAGTGTTGGGTTCGTTCTCTTGCCAACTTCCCTCCTTTGTTTTTACTAATGACAACGTGACTGCCCTTTTACGTTTCCCATTTTTCCGTTTTATTTTTCTGACTATACTGAGATGTCCCGTTAGCAGAATGGAGTCTATTTGAAACAAGGGACTGATGACCTTGCTGTTTGGTCCCTTTAACCTCAAACAACCAACCAACCAACCAAGAAGAATGATCACTTGCTTTTGCTCACATGCACGACTTTAACGCATTTCTTTCCCCCTCATAATCTTTAAGGAGCATCTGATCAATTATTTTTGTTGTACCGGTATGTAATGAATTTCAAAATTACACTCTTGAAGCGCTAACAACCATTGCGTTGGCCTGCTGTTCGTTAGGTACAAATTTAGTAAGAATGAAAGTGTTTTATGATCTGTTACGATATGTATTCCCAGTAAGAACGAAACTTTTGGGTGGAAATGCTGTCTTCTCCTGAGAAGATGTACTTCCTCTCCCAGTGAGTGTACGGATTGAGAATGCGGCGGTGAAATTTACTATGATTCTGTTAACCTCAGTCAGATCTAATGCATATTGTACGACGGTTTTGAACTTTGTCCATTGACCCTCAACACTATCTGTACTTGAGACAAAACTTTTGTGTTGCTCGTTGAGGATTAAATCTGGATCTTTATTTTTGTGGGTGTATATTTCAATTTCCTCCAAAATCTTAAGAAACCGTCCCTTACGAGCACTATGCAGGATGTCTAAATTGTGTTCAATGTTCGTGACTGAGTGCTTTGAGGCGATGGAAATCAGACAACTGAGCGGATCGCGTCACAACACCGAAATGGCGGGAACCACGGATAATTTTTATAAGTACAGATTTTAACCTCGACATCTACAGATTTTAATTAAGTATTTTTGGAGATAAGTTAATCAAAAAAATCTACTGAATACAGCATGTGCAAATGGAATGTAACAAATGTACCATACGCCACCTGTTGGTAATAGTGTTATAATTAATATAAATGACGTACATTCTGCCAACCAATTTTGTGACGCAGCATGAGAGTTGATGGATTTGGACGGGTTACTCCTGTAACCGAAATATCAGTTACGTTCTGGTACATTTGATGTTGATTAGATAGGATGAAAAAGATTTGCTTTCGTGAAATAGTAAATTAGTATAATTATCGTTACAGATCTGAAGATTGTTCTGGATGAACATAAACCGCTCATATGAATAGAAAAAATTGCATTCAAGACGGATTATAAGTAACATTATACAATCACTGATTGCTGCTATCCCGTCAGACATTGTCTGTTTTTGCAAACTTCTTTACCGTTACTAAGTCATCCAGACAAGCTCCTGCTGTTCAGGTATTCCGTCAGACTGCAGAGATGAGGAAGCTCAATTTCTTCTCGTGTAATGAGGAAGCCTGCAACCTTCCATTCTCCACATGGGCACTGGAATCAGCTTTATCTGCAGCCAGAGACACTGCTCCAGGACCTGATGATACCCACTATACCGTGCTTAGTCATCTGTGCCCTGAAGCGAAAGGTCAGTTCCTCTCTTGTTTCAATTAGATCTGGTTTGAAGGACAGTACCCCACGACTTGCAAGGAGGCAATATTAATTCCAGTCTGGAATTAGCGCCCCTAAGTTATCGGAGTGTCACCCTTACCAGCTGTACAGTTAAGACTGTTGAGCGCATGGTCAACCGCCGCCTCGCCTGGCTGCTAGAGTACTGAAGCCACCTGGGCCGCTCCCAGTGCGGTTTCGGACGCTATCATTCCACTTCTGACAACTTAATTCTACTGGAGACGGCGATACAGGAGTCCTCTTCAGGCCGAAACCATTTAGATTTTTTACCTCGAAAAAGCATACGATATACTTGGAAGTACATCATTCGCCAACTTCACGAATGGGAACTACGTGGACGCATGCCGCTTCTGATCCAATCCTTTCTCGAGGACCGGCGTTTCCGTTATCGCATTGGTGATGCCATGTCTCATTGGCATGTTCAGGAGAATGGGGTGCCCCAGTGGCACAGTTTGCCATCGCTATCAATGGCATTTCCTCTGCAGTCAGGATCCCTGTCAAATGCTCTGTTTGTGGATGACTTTACAATCTTCTTCTTTCTCTGATATTACGGCGACGACGAGGCGCTAAAGCTGACAATTAGGAGGCTAGGAGGCTGGAAACTGTGTGTGTGTGTGTGTGTGTGTGTGTGTGTGTGTGTGTGTGTGTAAAAAGGGCTTCCGGTTGTTGAACATTTTGAAATGCCCTGGCGGAAAACAGTGCTGACAGAGCATTTGTTCGCTCACGCTTAGACTATGGCAGCGTGGTCTACGGATCCGCCAGTCCTTCCTACCTCCGGATGCTAGATGCTGTCCACCGTGAGGGCATTCGGATATCGACTGGAGCCTTTCGGACCAGCCTAGAGGCTGGCGACGTGTCCTTTGGGCTCGACAGGCGCTGAAACTTTCAGCGTTACCTCAATCATTGGCATTTAGTTCAGTGATCCAACCCACCTTCGAACGACTGTTCTGGAATCTGCCCCAAGCGACCCAGTCATTTGGTATAGATGCTACAGACTGTATCAACGATCTGGATCTCTCTGGGATGCAACAAAGTGCTGTGTTGGTGTCTTCAGAGGCCCAAAGTGATTTTAAGCTTGACACAGTACACGAAAAGTTGTACTCCAGACTTGGTTGTTAAAACTTTGTTTTCGTCTATTTTAAGTATGTACCATAGTTTTAGTTATTTATACAGATGGATCCCAGCAGGGCAATGCTCTCGGTTGTTCTGTGGTTTTCCCTGATAGGGTTTTTAAAGTGAGTATTCCAGGAAAATTTACAAATTCTGATGTGCAGTTATATGGCATTCTGATCTCACTGGAGAGGGTTCAGACATCTCCGTACGAGTTCTGTTATCTGTTGCGACTGTCTTGGTGCACTGCAGGCACTACACCAAATGAATCCGGTAGACCCGCTGATGCAGCTCGTCCGTGACTCCTTACAGCGCCTCCAACACTGTGGCAAGGGGTGGTGTTTTGCTGCGCACCTGGCCACGTTGGGATACAGGGTAATGATATCTGCTGACCATGCTGTCGACCGCCCCTCGACCCAAATGATAATCCATCATCATTAAAATGTATTTGAGTCTTTCTTCTCTCTCTCTCTCTCTCTCTCTCTCTCTCTCTCTCTCTCTCTCTCTCTCGTTTTTAGCGACAGTGACGCGTTTACACTTGATAGTCTTCATTGTGACTTCTGACCCACTTCCCATAACTTCAGTTTCGGAGCGGGCCATCTCCAAAACTTCATTTGGTTTAATAAATCAAGGCTTCTCAGATTACTTCTTGTGCTTGTGGCAAGTTGTGGCCATTGATTTTGCACTCTATCCCCGACATATGTTGGAAGCTTTGACTTTACATCCCTTTGTTTTTTCTCGACACCAAAATTTGAGAATGCCGTTTCAAATTCTTCGCGTTCCGAATAATTTTCGGATACACTGTCTCATATATGTGCTTAACACTTGGTGTGGCTAACGCACGTGTCTATTTTAGCTTGTTTGGTTTAATGTCTCTAAAATGTTTGAACTGTATGATAAAAGGCACGGGATGTAATCCTGGCTGGGTTCATTGTCCTCGAAATTCCATTATCTAAAATTATTTGAGGCCCATTATCACTGTTACTCTCTCGTTTGATGCTGCATTAACCTCTGCAGTAGACGCTCTCCATTTATTCCGTTCGACCCTTCGGCGCAGTCTCTGACTAGGCGGCGGGTTTCGTGTGCTTCAGTACCCACTACCGCTCACCCACCCACAAACTCTACTGACCATTTTCGCCGCACACGCTATTGTACATTGTTGCTGTCAGCTATATTATATTCAAACTTGTACTCGTCCTCGTCCTTCACAATAGGTACGGTGGTACTTTGTATATCGACGATATTGCACAACCTAGCCACTTTCCTCTTTCACGGCTTCACTGCTGGACGACCGTGTTGATAACATGCTTAAACTGTCTTTCCTAGAATTTGGCACTTTGATCGACTAATACCTTCAAAGTTCAGTTGACGCTTTTTAATGCTTGGTCCCACTTCTGTAAATGTTTGGCCCTGGTAGAGAGCTTTTGATGTGGTGTTCAGTCATTCGTTCTCTGAGTGGTATGTTCTTCTCACGAAGTCAGGAGATTAGCCAGTTGTTGCTTTTCTAGTACAACGCACGAGTCATACGTAGTGCCCTTTAAGGCTGTGAAGCTGCATTGAGCTCTGAAATACTAGTATTAACGTTTGTCAATTAGGAAATTTGTTGGGTATATCTTAGATGAGTTGTCTATAAATATATGTCCAACGTAGTGTTTAGAGATAGTTATGTAGTTTAGTTTTGGATATATATTTACTGTTCATTAAGCTTTTCAGTTCAGTGGGAAGGGGGTGGAAAGCAGCAGGCATAGCGTCTGTGCAGCGCACACAGTTCACGTAATTCCTGTGTCTAGTGCCACACACGTTGACGGCAGAGTTCTGTTACCAAAGATCTAGTCTCTAGGCACACGACATATTAGGGAAAATAGGTGTTCGGAAGCAGTAGCAAATATTCTCAGCTGACTAAACTATTTGCAACGGGAGGTTCACGGGCTCTCTCTGTACACGAATCTAACCTCCCTACGAAGCAGTGAAAACGGTTTAAGAGGAGAGTTCCCGCAGGACATAGTTCTATGTGACACTAGGTAGTGTGCAGAAGCAGAATAAGCTACCTCTCTGACCTCTTAATCTCCAGAGATGCTGAGCTGACACTCCTCAGTGCAATAAATGTGACGTTCCCAGCGTGATTTGCAATGTAAGTGAATGCCTAAGAACCTGATGTTATCAAATCTCTATCTGAATAACCAGCAGTGTCGCTGAGTGTTGTCTGGCTTTTCGTGACTAGATGTACATTGCTTGCGTTGGCAGGAAGGGAATTGACAAACCTGCTATAGAATGTTGGTGGAAATGTAGTTGGTGATTGTTTGACGGACATTCTGTTACAATGATGGCGTCATCTGCAAATATGGTAAATTTCTGCTGTACACACACCATTCACAACTGCAGGCAGATCTCAGTACACATCACAGTCGCTGAAGGATCCAGGAGGACAGAAGAATGTTTTTGTACCCAAACACTACAGTCTGTATTACTAAATGACTAATCCGGTTCATGTCACAGTACCAGATGCACGTAGCCTATATAACTGCTTTCTTTGATTTTTCACTATTTCATACAAATATGGAGTGAATTTAAATTCCTGTCATAATTTAGTACTTAGGAGGTATAACCTTATGACAAAAGTTTAACATCGTAGTACGAGATGTATATAGAAAATTTATATTAAATGTTTCATAATGAGAGCTTGAAATTATGTTTAAAGATTTTTGGAAATCACAAACCTTTCCTACAGTTGGGCATTTGCAAAGCAGTCAATCTGAAACTGTTCTATACGTTAGTCTGTCTCTAAAGGTACTGAAGACGATTGATGTGGAAGATACTTCTTGTGCATCGTAATTTGAGAATATTTTTATGATCTGGTTGTTCGTCACTCGTGCCTGAAATTCTTACCCAGATGTACTTTTGTAGCCATTTGCCATAAATATTATTATTCCTTAAGTTATAGGTCACTCTTATAATTGTACTTCATAGGTAAGCAACTGATACATGTATTTGCAGAAATGTATATGTGCCATTGTCCCAAAGATGAGATGGAAACCGTGAGGGGCTGGATATTATCAGTCTTCTCATTGTGTATAAATATTACTCACAATCCAGTAACTGCGTTTATACCATTTTGATGTATTTTAGAATGTAAGATTCAACTAACACTAATTGGCACGCCAGGTAACTACGTACTGTGCCTAATGTTGAAGTATGAGAAGACTTGTACATTGTCTTTTAGTGTGTCTTCGGCTGAAGTTGGAACAGCTGATTAATCGGCTGAAGTTGGAACAGCTGATTAATCGGCTGAAGTTGGAACAGCTGATTAATCGGCTGAAGTTGGAACAGCTGATTAATCGGCTGAAGTTGGAACAGCTGATTAATCGGCTGAAGTTGGAACAGCTGATTAATCGGCTGAAGTTGGAACAGCTGATTAATCGGCTGAAGTTGGAACAGCTGATTAATCGGCTGAAGTTGGAACAGCTGATTAATCGGCTGAAGTTGGAACAGCTGATTAATCGGCTGAAGTTGGAACAGCTGATTAATCGGCTGAAGTTGGAACAGCTGATTAATCGGCTGAAGTTGGAACAGCTGATTAATCGGCTGAAGTTGGAACAGCTGATTAATCGGCTGAAGTTGGAACAGCTGATTAATCGGCTGAAGTTGGAACAGCTGATTAATCGGCTGAAGTTGGAACAGCTGATTAATCGGTCATTTTGTGTTGTTAGTAGATTTGATTAGTTGTGGTTCTCACACGATACAGTATAGTCCTGCAGTGAAAGGACGGAATTTTCGTCCTTGAGTTATACTAGGTATGGAACTCTCATATACTGTACTGATCTTCCCTTTGTCTTTGATACAGAATATGTTGCACATGTGTGGCTTCCTGAGTGGGCTGATACTTTAATCTGTACATCACATCTCGTGCAATATGGTACATATTTATGAGTGGACGATGTTTTCTTTTCCATCTTTTAGAAAATGTTTATATGAGAGCTCAGAGCCTCGAAATAAGATTGTGAAACTTAGATATAAAAATTGTTCCTGTTATGTAACCTGTGTATACAGGCAGTTACTGTACTTTTTGTTATTCGCACACATTACTACAGCTGCCACAATGGCAGTACTTTCTCCTCCAAAATGTCTCTAGACACACTACTTGTAACATCCCTCAACATTGTTTCCGTGTGATGCTTTTTCCACGTAATGACAATCTGAGTTTGTAACACTGTGTAGGAGGGGCGTTCAGTAAGCAATGCGACACATTTTTCTCAGCCAATGTCAATTCCAGAAATTCACAATTTGTTGTGGGCATGATGAAACTGTAGGGACCGAAGTAGGAATATTCCGCGGATTTCCGATAAGTGGCAGCACTGTACGTAGCCTCCGAGTAGAGACCTGCCGAGTTTTCGGTGCAAAACCAGACCGTCGCGGATATTCGCGGGCGGTGGAGAACATCTACGGAGACCTGGTAGTGGCAGAAAGCACAGGTGCCAATCCTGAGATCCGCCGGTCACGTCGGATGACTGCTCGCTGCTACACCCGCCCACCAGTAGGGGGTGTGCCCTGCTGGCTTCCTCGCCGCCCAACTGAGGACCGTAAAGGGCAACGAAGTGCCGAGTTGTCTCAGCGTTACTAGGCTGATGGTGATGATTTTCCGTCGAAGCGTGGGTGCGTCACTTCGAACCAGAAACAAAACTGCAATACGTGGGTGGCGCATACCATCTCTTCCGAAGACAAAGTTCGAAGCCACATCCTGGCCCACTAAAGTCACGGTGGCGGTCTTCTGAGACTGTGAAGGTGTTGCTATGTTCGGTTACCTCCGTCACTGTGTGAAGGTCATCTCTGAAGTGTGTTGCGCCACCGTGAGGAAGCTGAAGGAACGACTCCAGCGCGTTCGTCGCCACATAAATGGAAATGAACATCTTCTCCGTGGCATCGCAAGACCTCGAACGAGTCTACACACTAGAGACGGTGCGTAGAAAACTTCATCGGCACAAACAGATGGAAGCCAGAAGGTGCGAGATCCGGACTGCCGGATGGCTCAGGAAGATCTGTCCACTGAAGATCTGTCCACTGAAGATCTGTCCACTGAAGATCTGTCCACTGAAGATCTGTCCACTGAAGATCTGTCCGCTGAAGATCTGTCCGCTGAAGATCTGTCCGCTGAAGATCTGTCCGCTGAAGATCTGTCCGCTGAAGATCTGTCCGCTGAAGATCTGTCCGCTGAAGATCTGTCCGCTGAAGATCTGTCCGCTGAAGATCTGTCCGCTGAAGATCTGTCCGCTGAAGATCTGTCCGCTGAAGATCTGTCCGCTGAAGATCTGTCCGCTGAAGATCTGTCCGCTGAAGATCTGTCCGCTGAAGATCTGTCCGCTGAAGATCTGTCCGCTGAAGATCTGTCCGCTGAAGATCTGTCCGCTGAAGATCTGTCCGCTGAAGATCTGTCCGCTGAAGATCTGTCCGCTGAAGATCTGTCCGCTGAAGATCTGTCCGCTGAAGATCTGTCCGCTGAAGATCTGTCCGCTGAAGATCTGTCCGCTGAAGATCTGTCCGCTGAAGATCTGTCCGCTGAAGATCTGTCCGCTGAAGATCTGTCCGCTGAAGATCTGTCCGCTGAAGATCTGTCCGCTGAAGATCTGTCCGCTGAAGATCTGTCCGCTGAAGATCTGTCCGCTGAAGATCTGTCCGCTGAAGATCTGTCCGCTGAAGATCTGTCCGCTGAAGATCTGTCCGCTGAAGATCTGTCCGCTGAAGATCTGTCCGCTGAAGATCTGTCCGCTGAAGATCTGTCCGCTGAAGATCTGTCCGCTGAAGATCTGTCCGCTGAAGATCTGTCCGCTGAAGATCTGTCCGCTGAAGATCTGTCCGCTGAAGATCTGTCCGCTGAAGATCTGTCCGCTGAAGATCTGTCCGCTGAAGATCTGTCCGCTGAAGATCTGTCCGCTGAAGATCTGTCCGCTGAAGATCTGTCCGCTGAAGATCTGTCCGCTGAAGATCTGTCCGCTGAAGATCTGTCCGCTGAAGATCTGTCCGCTGAAGATCTGTCCGCTGAAGATCTGTCCGCTGAAGATCTGTCCGCTGAAGATCTGTCCGCTGAAGATCTGTCCGCTGAAGATCTGTCCGCTGAAGATCTGTCCGCTGAAGATCTGTCCGCTGAAGATCTGTCCGCTGAAGATCTGTCCGCTGAAGATCTGTCCGCTGAAGATCTGTCCGCTGAAGATCTGTCCGCTGAAGATCTGTCCGCTGAAGATCTGTCCGCTGAAGATCTGTCCGCTGAAGATCTGTCCGCTGAAGATCTGTCCGCTGAAGATCTGTCCGCTGAAGATCTGTCCGCTGAAGATCTGTCCGCTGAAGATCTGTCCGCTGAAGATCTGTCCGCTGAAGATCTGTCCACTGAAGATCTGTCCACTGAAGATCTGTCCACTGAAGATCTGTCCACTGAAGATCTGTCCACTGAAGATCTGTCCGTGCGACGAGACGTCGACCAGCAGAGGGGAGTGGAGTGAGTGGTGCGAGCCCTACCAGCGAGGTCGTGGCACTGAACGGAAGTTACGTTGAAAAGTAAGGTTTTGTAGGCAGAATCGCAGGGAATAATATGGTGTATTGAAATCCTGAATGAAACCAACCCGCTTTCAAAAAAAAAAGAAATTGTTGCATTAGTTACTGAACGCCCCTCCCATATTTCAGTATTTCATAGTCTGATTGCAATGTAGTAATGTGAAATGTATTATTTTATGTATTAGGATCAGGTCAAACAACCTGTAGAGTTATTTCATCTGTACTCGACGTTAAGAAAATACTTCTAATACTAGTATTCATTTTTTTTAGCTGTGGTGTAACCTGTAGTGACTACAGAGGCCTTTAAATCGTAAATTTCATTGTGTTGCAAAAATTACTGTTGAAATGATTCAGTAAATTAACAGCACAAGTATCTGGTACCTTGGAGGTATTCAGTTTTGTAATGTTGCACGTAATGCAACAACGTACCCATTGTTAAGTTGGATCATGACCAGAGAATGTTCTTGCAGTATTAGAGAACATGAGATTGTCAACATGTTGCCTCAGCATAAATTTAATACTGTATGATTTTCATATGACATATTTGTTCTGTTTGTCAAATAGTATTTGACCATTTTAAAAAAATTTGTCTGTGTCTGTCTCGCTGTCAGCTCACTACTAGAGACGTCTGGCATTGTTTCCTCTTCCTTGTCAGACGTATTGTTTCCTTTCCTGTCGGTCTCTCTTGGCCAACTCTTGATTTTTTTCGACCCCGACGGTATTAGGTTGCGAGGCCGGAGGGTGTCTTTCATTTTCTTTATTTAATCTTCTCTCTGATGGGGAGGAGGACCTCCTCAGGCATTGTAGTAGTAGTAGTAGTAGTAGTAGTAGTGTTTTGAATCTCCACAGTGTATGTGGGGGAAACTTTCGGCAATGCTTGTATCTGAACATTGTGAAGACTGTGCTGTTGACGAGCATTATTAAATTTGTCACCGTCAGCCCATCAGCTGGTAGTAAAGGGAGCAACTCAGAAGTGGCTGGTATTCTGAAGGTTTCATCCTGGCTGGCTGCCTGCACTGCTACAGCTCCTAAAATACTGGGTGTATACACAGCAGAGATCCTACCATTACATACTCAGTCGCAGGAGTTCTGCATTTGGAACACAACGTGATGCATGGTTGGAGACGTTTCTCTGCAACAAAAGTGAATGTATGGAAGGCTTCTTTCGCCGTCCTGCCTAAAGGAAGCGTCCTTGACAGTGGGAACTTGCTGCTCTTGGAGATGTCCTCACCAAAAGTAGTGGGGAATATTGGAAACCTATTGCTGCCATTAGTAGAGAGACAATCCTGGAGAGGAGCACGGCACTGAAGTGTCCTTTGTGGCACGTGAACGAATGCTTCTGATACAAAGCAGGCTGCTGTTGAAAATTCCGGTGACGTTGTGCTAGAGGCTGGACATTCCTGACGGACACGAAAGTGAGTTTGGAGGTGCCAGATGTTTTGAGAAGATTGAAGTGAAAATGAGGACAGGGCACTGTGCTGGAGCCAAGTACGACGTACTTCATCCCAAAACAATACCTTCTTAATAAGCAGTCTCCCAGACGCTACTTCGTTCAGAGTCGGGTCTTTCATCCCCGACCTCACGGATGTCTGCCCTGAGCGTATCATATGTATTTTGGTGTCCCCTCGTGGGAGAATGATTGTCATTCTGGACGAATGTTTTGCAAGTCTGCTAACGGGAAGACGACACGAGGTCTAGAGAGATTTGCCAGATGCGATAAGGATCTTCACCTGCACCCTACACGGGCAAGGGATGTCGGCTGCCTGCAGGCCAACGAAGTTCCACAGATGTCTCACGTTAGGAGCCCTACCTGCCGAGCAGCACGCTTCTCGCAGCCATATACGTGCCCCACCGTCCCAAAAACGTGTGCTTCAGTATTGTAAAAGCCAGGACACCAACGTACGGAGAGCAGTTCACGAATGCCGCTGACTGCAAGTCGTGGATTCTACGCCACGCGTCGACGCTGTAGTTACATCGAGGCGTCCGGACTAGTATTGCGCTGGATGCGATGTTACGCAGAAGCAGTGGGTATCCCTTGTGTCCGGTATGGAAGGAGCCGGCTCAGAAGAAATGCGGTGCCAGATGCCAGCCCTAGCCCAGCACCTGAAACGTGCGACTCCCTTCTCAATGTTTCAACACAGCCGCTGGTGTGTGCACAACACATGAAGTAGCTCTGGCCTTCCTTTCACTTTAGATATACTTTACATGGTATTCAACTTTGTTTCCGTTCTGCAGCTTAATTTTTTCTCATTGAAAACTGTAATACGTTCAACCAAAAAATTTATTATATATTTGTGGTTTGAGCATCATTTCCCACTTCCGTTTAGCAACAATATGCTGCAGAGAGGCTGTGGATTGCCAACTGACTCACACGATGCATTGTATTTTAAATCAAAATAAATGAAATAGTTACCATCTCAAATAACGGACCTTGTTTGTATGTAATGTGCCAGTTAAATGGTGTGGATAAGTGATAGTTGTATTGTAGCTGCCAATTAAGTATGAATATTTTACCGATAACAGACAGGCAGCATATCATGACTTCAGAATCTATCAAAAAAGAACGATGGTCATTTTGGCCATTTATTTAGTAACAAGTACCACACCATTCATGCTCATGGCTCATTTTCAGTGGTGTTAAACAAATTTAATATAAATTAAGCAATCTGTTGTAAAATTTCCGCACCGTGCTGTTACATTTTTTTTACGTTAATGAGCATTTGGCTTGGTGTGGAAATTTTGCAACGAAATGTGTCCACGCAGTTTGAGATGGAAATTTTAAGGTAGATTAATTATAAGTTTTTTATCGTTAATTTTTGGTTCCAGACATTGCCTCGGCCTATGATAAGGAGTTCATTTATGTCGCCTCTTTAATACAGTAATTGCTGAAAGATGATTTTATGACTGCAGAGATGCCATAATGCTTTCTTTATAATGTGGAAATCTAGTCGCATATTCATAGAAACTCTAAAGCCTAGTTTTCCACTCTTTTTAAATCATTAAAATTGTTTTGGAATCTGGAACTTAGCTACAGTATTGCTCTTGCTATTTGTAGCACTGCACTTAAAGTGAATAATGTAAGATGACTAGCCACTCCCAATGCCCAGGGCATGTCACAATTCCTATTACAGACTTGTAGGAGTTGTAAAAGGGACTTTGTACGTTTCCAGACATGGGTTCATTAATGAAACTTGGCGGATAAAGTTTGCTCCAGAACCTCTCTGTAATAGGAACTGTGCGACACCCTGGCTTTTTTAGTGACCAGATGGGTGGCACGTGTTGGGGGGAGCCTACTGAGCCTCAGTAAGTGTCCTTCATGTCCAGTTTGCACATCATTCCTCTTGCTACACGTGTTATCAATATTACTACACAAAAAGAAATGGTATATTTTGTGTAGTTTCTTTTTATGATGCTAGTTGGTAAATTGGATACTTTACAAGCTGCTTGTTTGCAGTAGAGTTTATTTTGATGCCAATATAGTGTACCAAGTTTGTGTAAACGCTTTGTAAATTTTTGGAACTTTGTTTTTAAATTAGTTTGTTACATTGCGGTGAAAAACTTCTTGCACTTAAGCTTTGCTTCCGTCTTACTTTATGGATATAAATTTGCAGTAATTCAAATACATCGTTATTCTGTAATGTCCATACGATTGTTTGGATATGTTTGTAGAAATGTTACCCCAGGCAGTAGTTCAGTTATTGACAGTCATATTTCCTTATAAATAGTTTTACAGTCATATTTCCTTATAAATAGTTTTACAGTGACGAAAGAATGTGAATGAAACAATTAGGTAATAATACAACAGACTGTTCGTAAACATTTTCAGAGTGCTTATGCTGTTACATGTAACGCATGTTACCCTTATTCTGTTAAGACAAACCTTGTTGTTGTTCGCAAGTTACTATAATTGGTGTACATATGATTATCACGAAGATGCTCATATTGTTATTATAGTGATATTTCCATGTTCTTGTTCATATGTGAAAATTCAGTACCTTATAGTCCAGCTGTTGTAAATGTGCCAGGAAATTGCCCACTGTTTAGACTCTAACTGCCGTCTATAAGACGGCGTCAAACTTCTGACTGCTTTGCAAATGAGTTAATGCGCTAAATATTTCACTTGCAGCATAATTTCAAACTTTTGCTAAACTTTTTCCTGCTTACGAGATTGAAGTTTATCAGAAGTCTGTAAGTGCACTCACTTCAGATGCTCGACGAATGGGTCGCGCCGCCTCTTGTGACAAGCGGACAGTTCCCAGCTGTCCACACTCGCACACATCTGCTCGGTAAGACGTACAATCGTATGTTAAACATTTAGTGTGTCTTTTTGCGTTAAAGACAGTCAATAACTACACGAAATATTGAAAACCTAATTTTTATAGTTGCTGGAAGGCATTAATTAGGCAACTTGCAACTGGTACTGGGTTCCCAGATAGTCCCTGGATGTTCAAATCAGTCGCCAGTATCCCTGAGTACAAGTTACCTTGAAGGTCAGTTACCGGAACAGTGTTAGTTTAATAAGTGACGATGTCATTCGTTCTTCTGAAAGTGAACTCCGTGCCTACAAAGTTAGTTTCACGATACTGTCCGATTGTATAGTGACTTTTTTTAACAGTCCTGAGTTAATGTCAGAGCATCTCCATCTGTTCTCTTGCCTGTTTCTACTAGACTAGAAATTTCTCAACCAGATGAATGCATGTCCCCTCTATGCACGTTTCTTACTTCACTTCTCTGATTTTTGGGTACATGAATGTTGACTGTGCACACGGTTATTGGGTGATCAGGAATCAGTAACTCAGTCCATTAATTAATGGCTGATGACAAAGCAGTTCCCTGTTGCGGAAGGTCCTTCAATCTCCTACATCGCATCTTTACTTACACGTGCCTTTTTTTCTGATAATGCGCACTGCAATACGGCAGACCAAGTATACAGTGTGTCTGTTAACTGTTGTAGTTGAGTATCAACTCGCTTCTCAAGATCGGCAGTGTGGCTGAGGTCTGTTGCGTATGTCCGATTTTGTTAGTGGGTACAGGACTCTGTGGACTCCGACAATCCAAACCCAACAAATACCGTCAAAGGGGGTGGTGGGTTCCATAAGACGTGCGGTAGTTACTACCGTAACTTGTTCCTCCGTGATTTAATTGGGGGATGGGACTGTGAGCTGAAGGTGGTTTGATTTAGCGGTTTGCTCCCATAGGTTGGTTGCGCCGCAAAGTTCTCCCCCCCCCCCCCCCCCTCCCATTCAGTCTTCTGACGGGTGTGATGCGGCCCGACACGAATTCCTCTCCTGTGCCAAACTCATCTCAAAGTAGCACTTGCAACCTAATTCCCCTATTTGCTGCATGTGTTCCAATCTGTCTTCCTCTACAGTTTTTGCCTTCTACAGCTCCCTCCAGTACCATGGAAGTCATTCTCTCATGTCTTGAATAGATGTCCTATCATCCTGTCCCTTCTCCTTACCAGTGTTTCCCACATATTCCTTTCCGATTCTGCGTAAAACCTTCTTTCCTTACCTTATCAGTCCACCTAATTTTCAACATTGATCTACATCTACATCTACATCTATACTCCGCGAGCCACCTTACGGTGTGTGGCGGAGGGTACTTATTGTACCACTATCTGATCCCCCCTTCCCTGTTCCATTCACGAATTGTGCGTGGGAAGAACGACTGCTTGTAAGTCTCCGTATTTGCTCTAATTTCTCGGATCTTTTCGTTGTGATCATTACGCGAGATATATGTGGGCGGTAGTAATATGTTGCACATCTCTTCCCGGAATGTGCTCTCTCGTAATTTCGATAATAAACCTCTCCGTATTGCGTAACGCCTTTCTTGAAGTGTCCGCCACTGGAGCTTGTTCAGCATCTCCGTAACGCTCTCGCGCTGACTAAATGTCCCCATGACGAATCGCGCTGCTTTTCGCTGGATCATGTCTATCTCTTCTATTAATCCAACCTGGTAAGGGTCCCATACTGATGAGCAATACTCAAGAATCGGACGAACAAGCGTTTTGTAAGCTACTTCTTTCGTCGATGAGTCACATTTTCTTAGAATTCTTCCTATGAATCTCAACCTGGCGCCTGCTTTTCCCACTATTTGTTTTATGTGATCATTCCACTTCAGATCGCTCCGGATAGTAACTCCTAAGTATTTTACGGTCGTTACCGCTTCCAATGATTTACCACCTATGGCATAATCGTACTGGAATGGATTTCTGCCCCTATGTATGCGCATTATATTACATTTATCTACGTTTAGGGAAAGCTGCCAGCTGTCGCACCATGCAGTAATCCTCTGCAGGTCTTCCTGGAGTACGTACGAGTATTCTGATGTTGTTACTTTCTTGTAGACAACCGCATCTCAAATGCTTCGATTCTCTTCTGTTCCGGTTTTCGCACATTCCACGTTTCACTTCCACACAATGCTGTACATTCTCAGAAATTTCTTTCTCAAATTAAGGCCGATATTTGATATTAGTGGACTTCTCTTGGCCAGGAATGCCCTTTTGCCCTTTTGCCATTGCTAGTCTTTTGATGTCCTCCTTGCTCCGTCCTGTGCCTAGGTAGCAGAACTGCTTAACTTCAACTACTTCGCGACCAGCAGTCGTGATATTAAGTTCCTCGCTGTTCTCAGTTCTACTGCTTCTCATTCCCTTAGTCTTTCTTCGATTTACTCTGTCCATACTCTGTACTCACAACACTGATCATTTAGCAGATCATGTAATTCTTCTTCACTTTCACTCAGGATAGCAATGTCATCAGCGAATCGTATCATTGATATCCTTTCACCTTGAATTTTAATTCCGCTTCTGGACCTTTCTTTTATTTCCATAATTCCTTCCTCGATGTACAGACTGAGCAGTAGGGGCCCTTTTAATACGAGCACTTCGTTCTTGGCCGTACACTCTTATTCCCTCTTGGCTATTGTACATGACACGTTTCTCCCTATAGCCTACCCCTATTTTTCTCAGAATTTCGAACATCTTGCACCATTTTACATTGTCGAACGACTTTTTCTAGGTCGACAAATCCTGTGAACGTATCTCGATTTTTCTTTAGTCTTGTTTGCATTATTAACCGCAGCGTCAGAATTACCTCTCCAGTGCCTTTTACAGGAAAAGCCCAACTGATCGTCATCTAGCGCATCCTCAATTTTCTTTTCTTCTGTATATTATTCTTGTCAGCAACTTGGATGCAGGAGCTGTTAAGCAGATTGTGCCGTAAATCTCGCACTTTTCAGCTTTTACCGTCTTCGGAATTGTGTGGATGATGCTTTTCCGGAAGTCAGATGGTATGTCGCTATACTCGTACATTCAACGTACCAACGTGAATAGTCGTTTTGCTGCTACTTACCCCAACGATTTTAGAAATTCTGATGGAATGTTACCTATACCTTCTGACTTACTTGATGTTAAGTCCTTCAAAGCTCTTGTAAATTCTAATGCGAGGGTCCCCTATCCCTTCTAGATCGGCTCCTGTTTCTTCTTCTATCACGTCGAACAAATTTTCTCCCCCATAGAGGCTTTCAATGTATTCTTTCCACCTATCCGCTCTCTCGTCTGCATTTAACAGTGGAATTACCATTGCACCCAATGTTATCACCCTTGCTTTTAATGTCACGGAAGATTGTTTTGACTTTCCTGTCGCAAGGTAGTGGAATTTTGAGTACTGCTACATGTTTGCACGCTTCCATTCTTTAATTATTCCTCTTTATTATTGGGACTGCCTTAGTTTCAATTGTAAAGGTACTGAAACTGCTGGTGTATTTCTCTACAATATTTCTAAATATTTTAGATGTGGCTATTTAGAGTTATTGCTGTAGTCATTCATTTTCCGTGTTGGGTTAAACGTACTAAGCGTACCGGTGGAAAGCTGTTTCATGTTCTCTCACAGTGGAACACAACGGAGTTTTGTAACAGGACGCTCTCGACTTTACAATCCTAAACAAAAATTCGGTCGCGGTGAATGTGTGTACAGCACGACAGAACAACCCACAGAAGCGGCAGCCTCGCTGGCGGATGTGGTCTGCCCGACTCGTGGAGCACTCGGTTGCGGCTCATCGCTGTTTCCACCTTCTAACAGAACTGTCGAATCATCAGCAAACAGGATACCTTTCCGTGCTTCCACACTTAGGTTCAGTGTGTTGAGCTGCTTTGCACTTTGATCACAATTACGTGCTCCACTGTTTGCTGATGACGCAGTGGCACCCAGAAAAGTACATCTATATTTATACTCCGCAAGCCACCCAACGGTGTGTGGCGGAGGACACTTTACGTGTCACTGTCATTGCCTTCCTTTCCTGTTCCAGTAGCGTATGGTTCGCGGGAAAAACGACTGCCGGAAAGCCTCCGTGCGCGCTCGAATCTCTCCAATTTTACATTCGTGATCGTATATGTAGGGGGAAGCAATATATTCGATACCTCATCCAGAAAAGCACCCTCTCGAAACCTACATCGCGATTCAGAGCGCCTCTCTTGCAGAGTCTGGTACTCGAGTTTGCTAACCATCTCCGTAACGCTGTCACGCTCACCAAATAACCCTGTGACGAAACGCGCCGCTCTTCTTTGGATCTTCTTCTGTCAACCCGACCTGGTACGGATCCCACAGTGATGAGCAATACTCAAGTATAGGTCGAACGAGTAAGCCACCTCCTTTGTTGATGTCCTATATTTTCTAAGGACTCTTCCAATGAATCTCAACCTGGTACCAACAATTCTATATGATCATTCCACTTCAGATCATTCCGTACGCATACTCCCAGACATTTTACAGAAAAACTGCTACCAGTGTTTGTCCCGCTATCATATAATCATACAATAAAAGATCCTTCTTTCTATGTATTCGCAATACATTACATTTGTCTATGTTAAGGGTCAGTTGCCAATCCCTGCACCAAGTGCCTATCCGCTGCAGATCTTCCTGCATTTCGCTGCAATTTTCTAATGCTGCAACTTCTCTGTATACTGCAGCATCATACGCGAAAAGCCGCATGGAACTTCCGACACTATCTAATAGGATATATATATATATATATATATATATATATATATATATATATATATATATATATATATATATATATAGGAAAATCAATGGTCCCATAACACTCCCCTGTGGCACGCCAGAGGTTACTTTAACGTCTGTAGACGTCTCTCCATTGAGAACAACATGCTGTGTTCTGTTTGCTAAAAAGTCTTCAATCCGGCCACACAGCTGTCTGATATTCCGTAGGCTCTTACTTTGTTAATCAGGACACAGTGCGGAACTGTATCGAACGTCTTCCGGAAGTGGAGGAAAATGGCATCTACCTGGCAGCCTGTATCTAATATTTTCTGGGTCTCATGAACAACTAAAGCGAGTTGGGTCTCACACGATCGCTGTTTCCGGAATCCATGTTGATTCCTACGTAGTAGATTCTGGGTTTCCAAAAACATGATACTCGAGCAAAAAACATGTTATAAAATTCTACAACAGATCGACGTCGGAGATATAGGCGTATAGTTTTACGCATCTGCTCGAAGACCCTTCTTGAAAACTGGAACTACCTGTGCTCTTTTCCAATCATTTGGAAGCTTCCGTACCTCTAGAGACTTGCGGTACACGGCTGTTAGAAGGGGGGGGGGGGGGCAAGTTCTTTCGCGTGCTCTGTGTAGAATCGAATTGGTATCCCGTCAGGTCCAGTGGACTTTCCTCTGAGTCATTTCAGTTGCTTTTCTATTCCTTGGACACTTACTTCGATGTCAGCCATGTTTTCGTTTGTGCGAGGATTTAGAGAAGGAACTGCAGTGCGGTCTTCGTCTGTGAAACAGCTTTGGAAGGGACTCCATGAGGATACAGGTTGACTCTGCATTTTTTCTACGTGTAGAGCAAGCTGCCATTCGTGACACCAAATACAGATTCAGTGTAAGTTAATGCAGGTGAGTAAGAGACACAAGCCAGTAACGTTGCAATAACATATCAGTACTGTGACGCTCGACACAATCTACATGCACACGAGTAATCTGCAGTTCAAAATGAAGTGCGATGCAGAGGGTTCATGGAGCCAGCTTCGCGCTCTTTTCCGTTCCACTCGCGAACAGCGCGCGGGGCTCACGAACACTTCAGTGGTGTCGTGCGAGCTCTGGGTGCCACACTCCAGTAGAAGACTGGTGACCAGTCTCACCAGAAGATCTCACAGCATCGGAACAGGCCTTTGTCACGGATATGATACGCGAATTGGCGTGGCGATCGTTAAAACAGTGTCTCCCCTACTTCGCGATAATACAGAACGAGCCACCCTTCTTCGAACTTACTGTTGTCCTCCGTCACTCCTATCTGATGCGGATCCCACACCTGGGGGACAAGCTTCTTGTGTACACTCTTCTCTCGTAGACGCCGTGGCTCTCTCCAAGTGTTCTGTCGAAAATCGCAGTCGTCGGTTTGGTTTCCTCACAACATTCTGTATGATCGTTCCAGTTTTATTATGCCGTAGTTGTAATTTCTAGCTATTAATCTGAATTGACAGCCTTTACGTCGACGCATTGTGAATCCGAAATTTAGCGGATATCTTCTCGTTCACATGTGGATGCTCTCACTTCTCCTTATTGGTAGACAGTCGCCACTCTTTGCGCCATACAGATATCTTCTCTAAACCATTTTGCAATTCGTTTTTGATCATCTGACCACTTTACACGACGGTGAATGACGGAATCGTCGGCTAAAAGTATGGGAGGACTGCTCAGATTGTCCCCTAAATCGTTTGTGTAGATCAGGAACAGCAGAGGGTCCATAACGCTCCCTTGGAGATCACTGGATATTACTTCTGTTTTACTAGATGACTTTCCATACATTATTAAGATCTCTGATCTCTCTGACAGGAAATTGACTCCAGCGCACAACTAAGACGATAATACATAGTTATGCAATTTTATTACAATTCGCGTCTGAGGAAGTGTGTCGAAAGCCTGGAAATCTAAAAACGTGAAATCAGTTTGAGGTCCCCCTGTAGATAGCACTCACTACTTTGCGGAACTAAAGCGCTAGTTGTGTTGCGCTGTTTCACGACAAAGATGTCTGAACCGGTGTTGACTGTGTGTCAACAAGTAGATTTCCTCGAGATAATTGATGTACGAACACAGTTTGATCCAAAATCCTGCTGCAAATCTGCGTTAGTGATATAGTAATTCGCTCAGTTACAGACCCGTGTCTCTTGGGTATTGGTGTGACTTGTGCAGCTTCAGTCTTTAGGTGTGGATCTTTGTCAGCGGACGGTTGTATGTGATTGCTAAATATAGAGTTACTGTATCAGCGTATTCTGAAACGAACCTCAATGGTATACAATCTGAACTGGAGGCCTTGCTTTCATTAAGTGATGTAAGCTACTTCTCAACGAAGATACCAGCTGCTGAGTTAGTCATCTTGGTACTAGTTCTTGATTTAAGTACTGGAATATTTACCTAGTTTTCTTTGCTGAAGGTATTTCGGAAAAATCATGTTTGGCAACTCGGCTTTAGTGCCACTTCATCAATATCACCATTTTTTATCGCGCAGTGAAGGTATCGATTGAGTGTTGACGTTGTACTTTACATACGACGAGAATCTCTTTGGATTCTGCCAGATTTCGGGACATTTTCGTTGTAGAAGTTGGCGCAAAGTTTCCAGCTTTTGTAAAACACTTTTGCCAGTGCTGGGATCTTACGTTGTCTTACATTTGGCGTGCTTTTCTTCGTAGCTGCTTTGTGTACCATGTGGAACCTGTTATTTATTTATTTCTTTATTTATCTGGTATATATCTCTCAACTGCCGTCGACTCTGTTTGAATCCAAAGTAAGTCTGCTCTAGGCTTACATACTCAGATACGGAAAGAGTTGACGCTGTTTCTCAGAATAGATTAGGTTAGATTTACTTTCATTCCAATTCATCTGTAGTGAGGTGGTCCTCCAGAATGTAGAACTTGTCAGAAAAACAATAATACATGACAAATATTTACAGCTCAAACAAATCAGCTAATGTACCACTCCACAAGTCCCAAATGCCCCCCGGGGGGTCCACAACTCTTTTGTGGACACGTGCGTAGCGAGCACGGGACCCCGAGCTAATGTGGCCCTCCTTCCTTTCCGGGCTGCATACCTTCCCTTCCCTTCCCTTTCCGCATCCTTCCCCGTCCCCCATCTTCGCCCCCCCCCTCACCTCTGGCTCTTTCCTTCCCTTTCTCCCCCTCAGGGAGTACGGTTTGTGCCTACGTCCGGAGACAGACGCTCGAAACTGTTCCAAATTCCTTGCTTTCTACACTTGAAAGTCCTCGTCCTTCCTCTGTCCTTCTCTTTTCCTTCCCTCTTCTTTTTGCCCTTTTCTCCGCTGCGGCGTTTGAGACCCCCTCTTCTTTCCTTTCCCTTTCTCTTTTTTCCTGCCTGTGCGTGTCTGAAGGCCGACCCACGCACTTCCATGCGTAGCCGGTGACGGGGTAACGCGTAATTCCCCGCCCCGGGTAGACAGGTAGGACACATACGTACCCCCTGGTAACACAGCCAGGCCCAGGGAGGGGTGATTACCCGAGCTGATACCTTCCGAAAGTGCCGATTGGTCCCTCCGTCCGTTTCTCGGGAGGTGTGACCTGAGGTGTGAACAATCACCTAAGGCGGGATTGCCCTCAGAGGGCCCCCACAAGGGAGGAGCGCGCCATCGGAGACGCCGGTAATCGTGGAGGATTCTTCCGCAATGGATTCCTCACCTTCCACTATGTCTGCTCACAAACGTAAGATCACTGAGTCTCAGCCACAGACGGTTCTTCCATCGTTACCAAAGTTCCTTGTTGTTTCTCGGTCTGACGAAGGTCACGACTTCTCCACGGTCAACCCTTTCATTATTCAGAAAGGTGTCGACGCAATTGCAGGTCCTGTAAAGTCATGTTCCAGATTACGGAATGGCACCCTGTTGTTAGAAACACAGTGCCCTCCAGGCTCAAAAATTGCTGCGTACTTATCTGCTCCACACCTTCCCTGTCCCCCCCCCTGTGGGTCCGAGGATTAGAATAGGCCCGGGGTATTCCTGCCTGTCGTAAGAGGCGACTAAAAGGAGTCCCACCCCCTCAAGGGGGTTGTTAGCGCCTGCGTCCGGAGACGGACGGTTCCACGACCTCTATTTGCGGTCATTTTGCTTTTTCACTTCTCGTTTCTTCCTTCCTTTAGTTGGTTCCTTTCTTTGCTCTTTTCCACCTTACTGTCTTCCTTACTCGTTCCCTTGTCTTCTTCTCCTTGCCTTCTCATTGCCTCCTTCTCCTTGCCTTCTCATTGCCTCCTTCTCCTTGCCTTCTCATTGCCTCCTTCTCCTTGCCTTCTCATTGCCTCCTTCTCCTTGCCTTCTCATTGCCTCCTTCTCCTTGCCTTCTCATTGCCTCCTTCTCCTTGCCTTCTCATTGCCTCCTTCTCCTTGCCTTCTCATTGCCTCCTTCTCCTTGCCTTCTCATTGCCTCCTTCTCCTTGCCTTCTCATTGCCTCCTTCTCCTTGCCTTCTCATTGCCTCCTTCTCCTTGCCTTCTCATTGCCTCCTTCTCCTTGCCTTCTCATTGCCTCCTTCTCCTTGCCTTCTCATTGCCTCCTTCTCCTTGCCTTCTCATTGCCTCCTTCTCCTTGCCTTCTCATTGCCTCCTTCTCCTTGCCTCCTTCTCCTTGCCTTCTCATTGCCTCCTTCTCCTTGCCTTCTCATTGCCTCCTTCTCCTTGCCTTCTCATTGCCTCCTTCTCCTTGCCTTCTCATTGCCTTCTCATTGCCTCCTTCTCCTTGCCTTCTCATTGCCTCCTTCTCCTTGCCTTCTCATTGCCTCCATCTCCTTGCCTTCTCATTGCCTCCATCTCCTTGCCTTCTCATTGCCTCCTTCTCCTTGCCTTCTCATTGCCTCCATCTCCTTGCCTTCTCATTGCCTCCTTCTCCTTGCCTTCTCATTGCCTCCTTCTCCTTGCCTTCTCATTGCCTCCTTCTCCTTGCCTTCTCATTGCCTCCTTCTCCTTGCCTTCTCATTGCCTCCTTCTCCTTGCCTTCTCATTGCCTCCTTCTCCTTGCCTTCTCATTGCCTCCTTCTCCTTGCCTTCTCATTGCCTCCTTCTCCTTGCCTTCTCATTGCCTCCTTCTCCTTGCCTTCTCATTGCCTCCTTCTCCTTGCCTTCTCATTGCCGCCTTCTCCTTGCCTTCTCATTGCCGCCTTCTCCTTGCCTTCTCATTGCCGCCTTCTCCTTGCCTTCTCATTGCCGCCTTCTCCTTGCCTTCTCATTGCCGCCTTCTCCTTGCCTTCTCATTGCCGCCTTCTCCTTGCCTTCTCATTGCCGCCTTCTCCTTGCCTTCTCATTGCCGCCTTCTCCTTGCCTTCTCATTGCCGCCTTCTCCTTGCCTTCTCATTGCCGCCTTCTCCTTGCCTTCTCATTGCCGCCTTCTCCTTGCCTTCTCATTGCCGCCTTCTCCTTGCCTTCTCATTGCCGCCTTCTCCTTGCCTTCTCATTGCCGCCTTCTCCTTGCCTTCTCATTGCCGCCTTCTCCTTGCCTTCTCATTGCCGCCTTCTCCTTGCCTTCTCATTGCCGCCTTCTCCTTGCCTTCTCATTGCCGCCTTCTCCTTGCCTTCTCATTGCCGCCTTCTCCTTGCCTTCTCATTGCCGCCTTCTCCTTGCCTTCTCATTGCCGCCTTCTCCTTGCCTTCTCATTGCCGCCTTCTCCTTGCCTTCTCATTGCCGCCTTCTCCTTGCCTTCTCATTGCCGCCTTCTCCTTGCCTTCTCATTGCCGCCTTCTCCTTGCCTTCTCATTGCCGCCTTCTCCTTGCCTTCTCATTGCCGCCTTCTCCTTGCCTTCTCATTGCCGCCTTCTCCTTGCCTTCTCATTGCCGCCTTCTCCTTGCCTTCTCATTGCCGCCTTCTCCTTGCCTTCTCATTGCCGCCTTCTCCTTGCCTTCTCATTGCCGCCTTCTCCTTGCCTTCTCATTGCCGCCTTCTCCTTGCCTTCTCATTGCCGCCTTCTCCTTGCCTTCTCATTGCCGCCTTCTCCTTGCCTTCTCATTGCCGCCTTCTCCTTGCCTTCTCATTGCCGCCTTCTCCTTGCCTTCTCATTGCCGCCTTCTCCTTGCCTTCTCATTGCCGCCTTCTCCTTGCCTTCTCATTGCCGCCTTCTCCTTGCCTTCTCATTGCCGCCTTCTCCTTGCCTTCTCATTGCCGCCTTCTCCTTGCCTTCTCATTGCCGCCTTCTCCTTCCCGCCTTTTCCTTCCCGCCTTCTCCTTCCCGCCTTTTCCTTCCCGCCTTTTCCTTCCCGCCTTTTCCTTCCCGCCTTTTCCTTCCCGCCTTTTCCTTCCCGCCTTTTCCTTCCCGCCTTTTCCTTCCCGCCTTTTCCTTCCCGCCTTTTCCTTCCCGCCTTTTCCTTCCCGCCTTTTCCTTCCCGCCTTTTCCTTCCCGCCTTTTCCTTCCCGCCTTTTCCTTCCCGCCTTTTCCTTCCCGCCTTTTCCTTCCCGCCTTTTCCTTCCCGCCTTTTCCTTCCCGCCTTTTCCTTCCCGCCTTTTCCTTCCCGCCTTTTCCTTCCCGCCTTTTCCTTCCCGCCTTTTCCTTCCCGCCTTTTCCTTCCCGCCTTTTCCTTCCCGCCTTTTCCTTCCCGCCTTTTCCTTCCCGCCTTTTCCTTCCCGCCTTTTCCTTCCCGCCTTTTCCTTCCCGCCTTTTCCTTCCCGCCTTTTCCTTCCCGCCTTTTCCTTCCCGCCTTTTCCTTCCCGCCTTTTCCTTCCCGCCTTTTCCTTCCCGCCTTTTCCTTCCCGCCTTTTCCTTCCCGCCTTTTCCTTCCCGCCTTTTCCTTCCCGCCTTTTCCTTCCCGCCTTTTCCTTCCCGCCTTTTCCTTCCCGCCTTTTCCTTCCCGCCTTTTCCTTCCCGCCTTTTCCTTCCCGCCTTTTCCTTCCCGCCTTTTCCTTCCCGCCTTTTCCTTCCCGCCTTTTCCTTCCCGCCTTTTCCTTCCCGCCTTTTCCTTCCCGCCTTTTCCTTCCCGCCTTTTCCTTCCCGCCTTTTCCTTCCCGCCTTTTCCTTCCCGCCTTTTCCTTCCCGCCTTTTCCTTCCCGCCTTTTCCTTCCCGCCTTTTCCTTCCCGCCTTTTCCTTCCCGCCTTTTCCTTCCCGCCTTTTCCTTCCCGCCTTTTCCTTCCCGCCTTTTCCTTCCCGCCTTTTCCTTCCCGCCTTTTCCTTCCCGCCTTTTCCTTCCCGCCTTTTCCTTCCCGCCTTTTCCTTCCCGCCTTTTCCTTCCCGCCTTTTCCTTGCCGCCTTTTCCTTGCCGCCTTCTCGTTGCCGCCTTTTCCTTCCCGCCTTCTCGTTGCCGCCTTTTCCTTCCCGCCTTCTCGTTGCCGCCTTCTCGTTGCCGCCTTCTCGTTGCCGCCTTCTCGTTGCCGCCTTCTCGTTGCCGCCTTCTCGTTGCCGCCGCCTTCGCCGTTTTGTCCTCTCTCCCTCTCTTCTTTTTCTTCCTTCCTCCCTGTGCGTGCCTGAAGGCCGACCCACGCGTTCGCACGCGTAGCCGGGGTAATGCGTAATTCCCGCCCTGGGTAGACAAGTAAGGCACGCACGTACCTCCTGGTAAAGGCCAGGCCCGGGGAGGGGTGATTGCCTGAGCTGATACCTTCTGGCCATGCCGATTGGTCCCTCCGTCTGTTTCTCGGGAGGTGTGACCTGAGGTGTAAACATTCACCTAAGGCGGGAGTGCCCTCTGAGAGGGTTACCACAAGGAAGGAGCGCGCCATCGGAGACGCTGGCAATCATGGGGGATTCCTCCGCAATGGATTTCACTCCATCTGTCTCGACTTCTGCCCAAAAACGGAATCGTGACCAGCCACCAGTGACAAAAGTACTACCGCCTGCCCCACAGTTCCTCGTCGTTTCTCGATCTGAGGATGGAAAGGATTTTTCCTCTGTCAACCCTTTCGTTATCCAGAAGGGTGTAGATGCCATAGCCGGATCTGTCAAATCTTGTACCAGGTTGCGTAACGGTACCTTATTACTAGAAACTGAGAGCGCCTTTCAGGCGCAAAAACTGCTTTGGGCCACACTCTTGTACAGTGCTAAGATCGCCCGGTCGACGTCTCCTCTTCCTACTGTCACCCCTCAGACACAAGCACCTTCATCAGCATCTGCCAAGACGAAGACCCAGAAGTCAGATGCACGGGCCTTCAAAAAGGAACCGTCCTGTGCAGACTTCCTACGTACCTCCAACTCCCAGCCTTCGACCGGTACTTCCACCAAACGTCCTTCCAAGAAGGCTCATTGGGAGCACAGTTCTCCTCCTCCGCCACGGCGCATTTCTTCTCCTGCGCCACCCAGCGGTTGCCGCGCCAGGCCATCATCCGTTTCGCCTGGCCGCACCGCTGGTAGCCGAACATCTGGCCGTACACCGGCGGAGGAAGCTCCCCCTCCCAGCCATCTTCCCAAGATGGCCGATGAACCTATAGACCCAATGGACGATGACTGTCCGTCTACTGATAGCGGCGGCAGTGCTCGCTCGAAGCCAGGCCCTAAGCGGCCTTTGAGGTGACCCCCTTCTTTCATCTTCCTTTTCTTCTTACGATGGCACTTATTCACTGGGATATTCGCAGCATTCGCTCCAACCGAGAGGACTTGAAGTTGCTGCTCCGCTTGCACCGTTTCCTGGAGGGCTACGACGAGCGGACGAAGCTACGCCCATGCTATCAAATTGCCTCGGCACACTACACCTCTATGCGTTTTGACCTACCCCCTGTGGTAGGTATCCCGGCTCATGGAGGGGTTATGTTGCTGGTCCGGGATGATATTTACTACGATCCCATCACGTTGCACGCCGGCCTGCAGGCAGTTGCCATCCGCATTACTCTCTCCACTTTTACATTTTCCATTTGTACCGCTTACACTCCATCGTCATCTGTCGTTACCAGGGCAGACATGATGTAACTTATTGCTCAGCTACCTGCACCATTTTTGTTAACTGGAGACTTCAATGCTCACCATCCCCTTTGGGGCTCTCCAGCATCCTGCCCGAGGGGCTCCCTGTTAGCAGACCTTTTCAACCAGCTCAATCTTGTCTGCCTCGATACTGGCGCCCCTACTTTTCTTTTGGACACATCTCACATGTATTCCCATTTAGACCCCTCTATATGTACTCCCCAACTTGCACGCCGGTTTGAGTGGTATGCACTTTCTGATACATATTCGAGCGACCACTTCCCGTGTGTTATCCATCTCCTGCAGCATACCCCCTCTCCGTGCTCCTCTAGTTGGACCATCTCCAAGGCAGACTGGGGGCCCTTCTCTTCCAGGCGACCTTTCAGGATCAAACCTTCACCAGCTGCGATCGTCAGGTCGCACACCTCACGGAAGTCATTCTCGCTGCTGCTGAATATTCCATCCCTCACCCTACTTCTTCTCCACGTCGCGTACCGGTCCCCTGGTGGACCGCAGCATGTAGAGACGCTTTACGTGCTCGTCGACGTGCTTTACGCACCTTTAAACGCCACCCTACAGTGGCGAATTATAAACGATTACGTGCTCAGTGTCGTCGTATTATTAAAGAAAGCAAGAAAGCCAGCTGGGCTGCTTTCACAAGCATCTTCAACAGTTTTACTCCTTCTATTGTCTGGGGTAGCCTGCGCTGGCTATCTGGCACTAAGGTCCACTCACCAGTTTCTGGCTTGAAGGTCGCGAATGACGTCCTTGTGGCCCCTGAGGATGTCTCCAATGCCTTCGGCCGCTTTTTCTCCGAGGTTTCGAGCTCCGCTCATTACCACCCTGCCTTCCTCCCCCACAAAGAGGCACAGGAGGCTAGGCCACCTAACTTCCGCTCCTCGAATCGTGAAAGTTATAATGCCCCATTCACCATGCGGGAACTCGAAAACGAACTTGGCCGATCACGGTCCTCCGCTCCAGGGCCTGATTCAATTCATATTCAGATGCAGAAGAACCGTTCTCCTGCGGGTAAAGGTTTTCTTCTTCGTACTTACAATCGCATCTGGATTGAGGGACATGTTCCCGCATGCTGGCGCGAGTCTATAATTGTCCCGATTCCTAAGCCGGGGAAGGACAAGCACTTGCCTTCCAGTTATCGACCCATCTCGCTTACCAGCTGTGTCTGTAAAGTGATGGAGCGAATGGTTAACTCTCGATTGGTTTGGCTGCTCGAGTCTCGACGCCTACTTACCAATGTACAATGTGGATTTCGTAGGCGCCGCTCTGCTGTTGACCATCTGGTTACCTTGTCGACATTCATTATGAATAACTTCTTGCGGAAGCGCCCGACCGCGGCTGTGTTCTTTGATTTGGAGAAGGCTTACGACACCTGTTGGAGGGCGGGCATTCTCCACACCATGCAGACACGGGGCTTCGCGGTCGCCTCCCTCTTTTTATTCGTTCCTTTTTAATGGATCGACAATTCAGGGTACGTGTGGGTTCTGTCCTGTCAGACACCTTTCGCCAGGAGAATGGGGTGTCACAGGGCTCAGTTTTGAGCGTCGCTCTCTTCGCCATCGCGATCAATCCAATAATGGATTGCCTCCCAGCTGATGTATCAGGCTCCCTTTTCGTGGACGATTTTACCATCTATAGCTGCGCGCAGTGTACACGTCTCCTGGAGCGATGTCTTCAGCGTTCTCTTGACCGTCTTTTCTCCTGGAGTGTCGCCAATGGCTTTCGTTTTTCTGCCGAGAAGACGGTCTGTATTAACTTCTGGCGCTACAAAGAGTTTCTCCCACCGTCCTTACGACTCGGTCCCGTTGCTCTCCCAATCGTGGAGACAACAAAATTTTTAGGTCTTACATTTGACAGGAAACTTAGCTGGTCTCCACATGTCACATTTGGCTGCCCGTTGTACCCGTTCTTTAAATGTCCTCCGCGTTCAGTGGTATGTCGTGGGGAGCGGATCGAACCGTCCTGCTCGTCTATATCGGTCGATCGTTCGCTCCAAGCTGGATTATGGGAGCTTCGTATACTCCTCTGCACGGCCATCCATCTTACGCCGCCTCAACTCCATACAACATCGAGGTTTACGACTTGCGATTGGAGCGTTTTATACTAGTCCCGTAGAGAGTCTTCATGCTGACGCTGGCGAATTGCCACTCACCTACCGGCGCGATATACTGCTTTGTCGGTATGCCTGTCGGCTATTGTCAGTGCCCGACCACCCGTCTTATCGTTCCTTTTTTGACGACTCTCTCGACCGTCAATACGGGTTGTATGTCTCTGCCCTGCTACCCCCTGGAGTTTGCTTTCGTCGCCTCCTCCAACACCTTAATTTTTCACTCCCTGCCATCTTTCGAGTGGGCGAGAGCCACACGCCACCTTGGCTCCAGGCTCAGGTCCGCGTTCACCTTGACCTCAGCTCGCTCGCAAAAGAGGTTACCCCCGGTTCGGTCTACCACTCCCGTTTTGTTGAACTTCGTTCGAAGTTCATCAATATGACCTTCATTTATACAGATGGCTCAAAGACCAATGATGGGGTCGGGTGTTCTTTTATTGTTGGGGCACAGAGTTTCAAATACCGGCTCCATGGCCATTGTTCGGTCTTCACAGCTGAGCTCTTTGCCCTGTACCAGGCTGTTCTTTACATCTGCCGCCACAGACATTCTGCTTATGTCATCTGCTCCGATTCCCTGAGCGCCATCCAGAGCCCCAGTGATCCGTATCCGGTTCACCCTTTCGTGCACCGGATCCAACGCTCTCTTCAGCAGCTGGTGGACGTCGGTTCTCCGGTTAGCTTTATGTGGGTCCCTGGCCATGTCGGTATCCCTGGGAACGAAGGTGCAGATGCCGCGGCCAAGGCTGCAGTCCTCCAGCCTCGGACAGCTTCTTGTTGTGTCCCTTCATCAGACTGTAGCAGGGTCATTTGTCGGCGCATTTTATCGCTGTGGCATGCCGATTGGGCTGCACTTACAGACAACAAGCTTCGGGCCTTGAAACCTCTTCCGGCGGCTTGGACGTCCTCCTCCCGCCCTTCTCGGCGGGAGGAGGTCGTTTTGGCCCAGTTACGCATTGGACACTGCCGGTTCAGCCATCGCCATCTGCTGATGGCTGCGCCGGCGCTGTTCTGCCCATGTGGGCAATTGCTGACGGTTAGACACATTTTAATGTCCTGTCCAGATTTTAACACACTGCGCCTAGATCTTAACCTGCCAAGTACTTTCGATGCCATTTTAGCGGATGACCCACGAGCAGCTGCTCGTGTTCTTCGTTTTATCAATTTGACAAACATCTCTAAGGACATTTGATGATGCTGTTTTTTAACCCTATGCCTGTCAGTCTGTCTTTTATCGTGTTTTCCCTTTTAGTTGCTGTTTTAAACTTGTGCCTCGCGGTGCATTCTTAACGTAGTCAGGGCGCTAATGACCATCGAAGTTGTGCGCCCTAAAACCACAAAAAAAAAAAAACCTTCCCTGTCCGGGTGGAACCGCACCGTACCTTAAATTCCTCGCGTGGAGTCGTTTATACACGCTCCCTCGATGGACTGTCTGACGAAGAAATTCAGCACTACCTGTCCGACCAGGGCGTAACGGCTGTTCATAGGGTTATGAAAAGGGTTGACTCGAACATCATTCCAACCCGCACTGTCTTCTTGACATTTGACAAAGTTCAATTCCCATCGAAAATCAAAGCAGGCTATGAGATAATTTCCGTTCGCCCTTACGTCCCAAACCCTACACGTTGCTATCGATGTCAGCGGTTCAATCACACCAGCCAGTCCTGTTCCAATCCGGCCAAATGTGTTACGTGTGGCAAGGATGCCCATGAGGGTGCTTGTCCACCTCAATCCCCTCGCTGCATCAACTGTATGGGTGACCACGCTGCTTCCGCTCCAGATTGCCCCATTTTTAAAGACGAAAAGCTCATCCAGGAAATCAGAGTGAAGGAAAAGGTGTCGACCTTTGCTGCTCGAAAATTATTCGCCAGTCGACAGCCCACCGTGCCTCAGACAGGAAAATACAGCTCTGTCCTTGCTTCTCCCCGGCTAACAAAGGAGGCGGCCACGCAGACTTGCGACCTCACCTTTAGTACCACGGTCGTTAGATCGGCCAATGCAAAGATCGCCCGTTCAACCTCACCTCTTTCGCCTGCCCACTCTATGGCTCACCCTTCATCGGGTTCTGCTAAATCTCGAGCCCAAAAGTCAGACGCCAAGTCTTCGAAAAAAGAGCATACTCGTGAAGAGTTTTTACGTACTGCAACTTCACAACCAGCGGTTCCTCCTTCATCTAAACATCATACTTCCAAGAAGGCTACAAAGAAACCCAGTTCATCTCCTTCTCCGCCAAGGCGTGTCCCATCTACAGCACCACCTGGCAGAAATCGCCCTCGGCCGTCTTTTGTGTCGCCGAGGCGCACTGCTAGCAGCCGATCGCTGGTGGCAGGAGCTGCTCCTGAACAACATATGGATCAGGATCTTCTGCCTTCGGCTGAATGCCATTCCATGCTGTCGGTCGCAAGCTCTGAGCAGTCGTTGAGTTGACAGCGACCTTGGTCACATTCCTCCATTTTCTGTTCACCCTATGTCCATTATCCACTGGAATATCCGCGGCATTCGAGCCAATCGGGATAAATTGTCGTTCCTCTTACGCTGCTACTCGCCGGTCATCTTCTGTCTTCAGGAAACAAATCTGCATCCCCATGACCGCTTTGTTCTCCCTCATTTTCAGTCTGTCCGATATGATCTCCCCTCTGTTGAAGGCACTCCAGCCCATGGAGGACTCGTGATTCTTCTCCATGAGACTCTCCATTATCACCCAATCCCCTTAAACAGTTCCTTCCAAGCTGTCGCCGTCCGTCTTTCACTTTCTGGATACACGTTCTCTCTATGTACGGTATACATTCCATCGTCTACACCACTGGCACGAGCTGATCTCCTTCATCTTCTTGGTCAGCTTCCACCCCCCTATTTGCTGGTTGGGGACTTCAATGCCCACCACCCGCTTTGGGGATCTCCACATCCTTGTCCACGTGGCTCACTATTGCTAGACGTCTTCCACCAAGCGGATCTAGTTTGCCTCAACACTGGGGTCCCCACATTTTTGTCTGCCTCCACGACAAATTTATCTCATTTGGACCTTGCGGTCGGTACTGTTCCGCTAGCTCGGCGCTTCGAATGGTTCGCCCTTGCTGATACACACTGGAGTGACCGCTTTCCATGTGTCCTTAGACTGCAGCCTCAACTGCCATATATGCGCTCGCGACGCTGGAAGTTTGCCCAAGCTGATTGGACACTTTTTTCGTCTCTAGCGACATTCGATGACCGTCGCTTTCCCAGCGTCGACGATGAGGTCACACATATTAACGACGTTATTCTCACAGCTGCGGAACGTTCAATACCACGCACCTCCGAATTGTCCCGGCGCCCCCCGGTTCCTTGGTGGAACGAGGCATGCCGTGACGCAATACGTGAGCGGCGACGTGCTCTTCGCATTTTCCGTCCCCATCCAACTTTGGCCAACTGTATCCGATATAAGCAGCTCCGTGCGCGATGCCGTCGCGTCATCCGCGATAGCAAGAAGGCAAGCTGGAAATTCTTTATTAGCTCATTTAACACCTTCACTCCCTCCTCGGAAGTTTGGAGTCGGCTTCGACGGTTCTCAGGCGCTCCTAGTTTCTCCCCGGTCTCTGGGCTCACTGTCGCGCACGATACCTTAGTGGACCCCGTCGCAATTTCTAACTCATTGTGTCAGCACTTTGCTGAGATTTCGAGCTCTTCCAATTACCCGCCAGCATTTCTCCCGAAGAAACGTGCAGCGGAAGTGCGAATCTTGCTTTCTCTTCTCAAAATCACGAAAGCTACAATACTGTTTTCTCCATGCGGGAACTCCAACATGCCGTCTCTTCTTCTCGCTCCTCCGCCCCAGGACCGGATGGTATCCATGTCCAAATGTTGCTGCATTTATCAACCCATAGTCTGCGTTACCTCCTTCGCCTTTATAATCGAATTTGGACCGACAGTACCTTCCCCAGACGATGGCGGGAAGCTATTGTCGTTCCCGCTCCGAAACCTGGAAAGGACAAACATCTCCCCTCTAGCTATCGCCCCATTTCTCTCACAAGTAGTGTCCGTAAGGTTTTGGAGCGTATGGTGAATTACCGTTTAGCTTGGTGGCTGGAATCCCGCAGTCTTTTAACACCAGCCCAATGCGGATTCCGAAAGCATCGTTCTGCAGTTGACCATCTTGTTGCTCTCTCCACTTATATCATGAACAATTTTCTCCGGAAACGCCAAACGGTAGCAATATTTTTTGATCTGGAGAGAGCATATGATACCTGTTGGAGGACAGGCATCCTCTGCACACTGTTCTCTTGGGGCTTTCGAGGCCGGCTGCCCATTTTTCTTCGCGAATTTATGGCAGAGCGCACATTTAGGGTGCGGGTGAACACTACTCTCTCCCATACTTTCTCCCAAGAAAACGGGGTACCCCAGGGCTCCGTGCTGAGTGTTGTACTGTTTGCCATCGCCATAAATCCAATTATGGATTGTCTCCTTCCTGATGTCTTGGGCTCCCTCTTTGTGGACGATTTTGCGATCTACTACAGCTCTCAACGGACCAGCCTTCTTGAAAGACGTCTTCAAGGGTGTCTCGGTCGCCTCCACTCGTGGAGCATCGAAACCGGCTTCCGTTTCTCACCCAGTAAGACCGTTTGTGTTAATTTTTGGTGACGTAAGGAGTTTATTCCGCCCTCCTTACATCTAGGTCCTGTCAACCTTCCGTTTTCCGACGTCGCTAAATTCTTGGGTCTTATGTTTGACAGAAAACTGTGCTGGTCCTCCCACGTTTCCTATCTTTCGGCTCGCTGTCTGCGTTCCCTTAACACCCTCCGTGTCCTGAATGGTACCTCCTGGGGAGCGGACCGAGTGGTCCTTCTCCGCCTCTATCGCGCCTTAGTGCGCTCGAAATTGGATTATGGCAGCATAGTCTACTCCTCTGCTCGGCCGTCTATTCTTCGGCGTCTCGACTTTATCCACCACCGTGGATTACGTTTGGTGTCTGGAGCTTTTTACACCAGCCCTGTGGAAAGCCTTTATGCTGAGACTGCTGAACCTCCGCTGTCCAATCGGCGGGCAGTCCTTCTGAGTCGTTATGCTAGCCATCTGTCTTCCATGCCTGCTAATCCAGCCCATGACCTTTTTTTCGACGCCTCCTTTGATGTAGGGTATGCAGGCCGCTCCTCCTCCCTACTACCCCCGGGAGTCCGCTTCCGTCAACTGCTCCATTCTCTTTCCTTCCGCTTTCCCAAAACCTTCTTGACAACTTGGTGTACAGCACCGCCTTGGCTCCGTCCCCGGATCTGCCTGCTCCGTGACCTATGTCAATTTCCCAAGGATGGTACCCCTACACTTGTTTACCGTCGGGCATTTGCTGCTCTATGTGCACAAATGACAGAAGCCACATTTATTTACACCGACGGCTCGAAAACATCGTTAGGTGTAGGGAGTGCCTATATTGTTGGCGACACCCCAAATCACTTTCGGCTTCCCAACCAGTGTTCGGTTTATACTGCGGAGCTTTACGCTGTTCTCCAGGCTGTCCACTACATCCGCCGCCATCAGCGGATACAGTACGTAATCTGCTCAGATTCTCTCAGCTCTCTCCTAAGTCTCCAAGCTCTTTACCCTGTGCACCCTCTGGTCCACCGGATTCAGGACTGTCTGCGCTTGCTCCACCTGGGGGGGGCGTCTCGGTGGCGTTCCTCTGGCTCCCGGGACACGCTGGTATCTGTGGGAATGAGGCGGCCGATATAGCGGCCAAGGCTGCAGTCTCTCTTCCTCGGCCAGCTATTCAGTCGCTTCCCTTAACCGATCTACGGAGCGGTTTATGTCGCAAAGTTGCTCATTTATGGCATGCGCATTGGTCAACACTTCTCCATAATAAATTGCGGGAAGTGAAAGCCCTTCCTTGCGCATGGACCTCTTCCTCCCGAACGCGTCGTCGGGAGGAGGTAATTTTAGCTAGACTCCGGATAGGGCACTGTCTTTTTAGCCATCGACATCTTTTAAGCGGCGATCGTCCCCCACTCTGTCCCCACTGATCTCAGCTGTGGACGGTAAGACACCTTTTAATTGAATGCCCCTATTTTAATCAGTTACGCTCCCGTCTACAGCTATCGCCTGATCTATCGTCGATTTTAGCAGATGACACGCGCTCAGCCGACTGCGTTCTCCAGTTTATTAGTGACAGTGAAATGACGTCCGTCATTTGAAGTTTTTTTTTGGAGAACCAACCCCCTTGTATAGTGGTGTTAGTGTCTCCAAACTTAGAAGGAAGGCTTTAAAATTTGTTGCGTTTCGCTCCCATTGCTGCTGGTTTCCTTTTGCGTTGTTTTACTATGGTCATTAGCGCCCAGTCCGTGCCTCAGGAGTTTTGCGCCCAAAAACCATAACAACCAAAGCCCCATCCAGAAGGTGTAGCAGGGGTTCGTTTTTGGTATGTCCCACAAGATGGGGCCGCAGATCGACCCTTGAGGACAGCGTTTGGGAACTCTTTTAATTACTTTCCGGTTGTCCATATACCATTCCACTACTACTCGGTCTTTAGTCTACAACGGTTTTCTACAGTTCAGTGACTGTGGTACCTCCAGATTGTGCAGGGCCTGGTTCATGGCATCAACACTTAGTTACCATATGTATAGAACTGCCCGTTCTGAAGCGGAATTGGTGTTGGATCATACCCCTGTGAGCTCTGTGTGTTTGCAGGCGCTTACACAGAAGCTTCTGCTGAATCTTTGCTACGGTGTTTTGAGGCATATTGGCCTGTAAGTCTTTGGATCCGAAGGAATCCTGTCAGCTGATTTCGTAATAATGACGGCTTTGGAGGTTTTGCGTACTGCAGGTACCCTGTCCAGCCGTAAGGCGTCGTTCAGTAATGTTGAAACAAAACTAGCATCGCAGATAATCTGGTTAGTTATCTCTCAGGGTTGTTTCCGAGTGGACACCGTAACGATGTGACCAAAGTGTTAATAAAACGTAGACTGCAATAGTAATTCTCAACGTACTACAGTTATAACATGCAATCATACTACGTCTACCAAAACATGCTACCACAATATCAGTTGCCCATTTCTATTATAAGGTTCTTGTAAGCACATCATGTGCTATGTTAGACTGACATCGACATTCATTTTGTCCGCCCTGAAATCTCTGTGTATTTTGTGTGTAAAACAAGTGTCAGATTGTGACTGAGACAGTATGACGAACATATCTATAATCACACTGATTGTCTTTGTGTGTTGATTTATTATTGTGCCCATGTATTTGGGTTATGTATGTTTCGATATGTCGAATGATTCGGACCTGCGCAGGCAGACCTGGAACGCGAGGTAGAGCAGCGGCTCAGCTGATGTAGGAATATTTTCTGTCCTTAGTGTCTGCTCCGTCACCCTCTGGATGGCATTGTTTTCCAGTAACTATCATCCTGACAGAGAAAGAGAGATACTGCAGACAGCGCAGCGGATGCTACCTAGATTATCATTAGTTGTGGCTGGCTTGGTGCTGGTTTCTGTTGTGGACCCAGAGGTGGTACTACACGGAGTGTGGCTTGGAGTTTTCTTCACATGTCTCGGCGGCCTTCTTTGTGATGTCACACGCTTCTTCATTGCTTTTTGCCTTGACACGTTTTTCATTGGTGTCGGCGGCGCTTTGAATGGGACTGACATAGAAAGACAACATAACACACAATGTTCGGGGCGGAGGTTGTTTCTAGACGCACGTTGACATCGTTCCAATTACATGACAAATCTGCGGGAGTATTTGCAACTACTGGCCCAAGACGTAGGCCACATACAAGTAGACCGAGTTTAGTATTGGTCTGAGTGTTTCGATGTGTTTGGATTCAGGGACTACGTGCCTGTCCCTTTTTCCTGGGGGTGAAGAGTGCCTCGCAATACAAATGTGATGTACTGTTTACATAGACGTGTCGTAGGGTTTCCATATGATGTGTATGTAAGGATGATGTACGTGGGTTTTGGTGTGAACAGTGTTATACCCAGGAATAACCTCTTCAGTCTGGTTTATTGTTAAAAAGTGATTTGTGATTTATGTTAGCCAAGCGTCTACCCAGGCTCACACTCAGAAGTAATGCATAATTAAACTTGGTTATACCAAATGGGAGGTGCACCCCACCATGCACAAGTCCATTCTCTCCGAGTGAAGTCGCAAGATTTCCGCCGAGGAGCCAAGCAACCTCGAGTGGTGCGGCGAGTCATCCACAAGCAGCTGGAACACGGTGTACTGCACTTCCCGATGAGAACCGTCGTTGGCGGCGGCGGCGGCGGCCGGGTTTATATAAATTGTGGTATACACCACTTCTTCACATTGTCGGTTTTGTTTGTTAATGTATATAAGCTCATCGTCCAACTCATCTATCCTCGACGTTAATGTCATTTGTCGTAAATTTCCAATTACACCACTGGATGATTTTGCTTTGCCAGCTTGTAGTCGATGGAGCCACCGATTGCCATGTCATCTATATATTCTATCGTATTAACGCAGCTATCCTGTAACGTCGTTGAGTGTCTGCGGCAGAGGAGTCATTTGATAACGTAATTCTGAGGGGCGGGATGGATTCATTGTCTTCTCCAGGACATTGCTCTTTGGTAGCCTCTCTGTAATGTTGACGGTGATTTGTATTTGTGTGATTCTTCTGATTGTAGCTGTCACACGCAAGAATCGCGAACGCCCACTGCCATAGTCTATACTGTCCAGGAGCCGGTCATACAACTGTCACAGATGTGACACAGTGTGGGTGGTTCTGATTAATTGTATATGTATATTCCCTTTTCTTGGATGTAGATTCGTGGCGATTGTCTGTCGAACAGCTTTGGCGTCTTATGTGCTGTTTGTCTGATATATAGGGATGTTGCCAGTTCTGTTTTAGCCTGTTCTACTCTTCGACACTGACATATTCTGCCGCTTTAACTATAGAGCCCAAAACCAGTGTTTGTTGTGTGACTGTATGAGTTAGGTTTCTTACTTGAGTGTAGTTGTTGCTGCAGGTCTTGGTTGGCTGCAATGTCCATAAAATGATAACGTAGAGGGCGAAAATAGGGACTGCTCTCTTCTAATATGGGATTGTATCGAATGTAGTTAATTTAAGGTCGGAGCGGCTGACGACTGCATAGTTTGGAAAAGGGACCAACCAACATTTAATCGTTCTTTAGGTAACATGGACGTAATAGGTTAATTACAGTGGTAGACAAATACAGTTTAATGTGTTTCTCTCAGAATGTGTACTGTCCACACTAATATGTATTAATGTAACTTTGCGGTTTAGTATGCCACTTCGCGTTGTATCAGGACATTTAAAATATGCATCAACTGTCGCAACTGAATAAAGCAACTAACATATGCATACATCATTTGGTTTCCGCCACAACAGCACAAAATTCCACCACATTTGGAGGTTGGTGTGTTGTTAGAAGGTATATCAGAGATCTTATATTTACCCTGCAGACAAAAGTTTCATTCGAAAAAAGGATTTGTAATTCAAAATGTGCTGTACGAACCCATTCTTTGAGAAAAGTGTGCAGAGTTACTTGTTGGTGTTCTGAGGGGATTCGTCATGCAAGATAACTGGCTTTTGCCTGCTATGTATCGAAAAGGTTTGTTCTTGTTGTAGTAGCTAATCGAACTTACACGTAGTGCTACAGAAGATATACACAGAAGGAATACAGACTGCAGTTCAGTGTGTATCTAGGCGCGATCATCTGCCACGTGAGAAGCAGAAGCGCCGTATGTGGGTTTGAGAACGTAACACCGCTGTCGAGCAGGATGTGAATGAGTGCATAGTTTCTGCACAGCCCCACTCTCATTTATGGCTGCTGCATCCTGCTGTCGCCTAATGTTCCTACTTTTATCCGTTTAGATTTATGCTTCGTCGTTCAGTGTATGTTTCGCTTAAGATGCGGAAGTGGCCCAATCCCACAATACGTTTTATTCCAGGTGAGTCGTATAAACGAACACGTGGTCCGCTGTAGGGTGTGATGTAAAAAACACTGGCAGCGGGAAAGAATGCCCTCTTCTGAGCTGCCGAGGTTTGGTGCAGACAGTGACAGAAGCTCAGGAGTGTCAAACGTTTTTAGTGCAGGGGACAAACGTTGGTAATTTAGCACCTACGTACAGGGGATGTCGTAGTTTGGAGCAAACTTTGGAAGGGTTCACACCCACCCCCGCCCCACTGTCGGACTGGCATTGTTTTGCTCCTATCTTTCAGCACGAAAATGCATGAGTATATTTGTCGTCACTTCGCAGGCAAATCTTACTCTGCTGTAAACATTTGTGGTTAGGAAGGCACACTGCTAGTTCTCAAAGAGGAGCATTGTTTCCACTGGTTCCGTTAGTTTTATATAAGCAGCACACCGTGTTGTAGCAGGGAGACAAATGAACTGTCACCACAGTGACCAGTAGAATTAATGTACGTCCACGCATTTATATAAACAAGGTTACTATATTCGTACGTTTTTATGTCACATATACTAAACTCATTTGCTTTACATTTTTGTGGTCATTGATCACAACACATTTATAGCAAGCCAGGCATTTCCAGTGAATTAAGATACACATCATAACATTAGGTTCGCGGTCTTTCTAATTCTACATTACGTAAACGTGCCTGAAAATGCCTTTTGGCACTCATTTCGACACTTGCAGCTCATCTTCTGTCACTGCAATACCACTTCGTGCGTATGTGTACAGGCGTAAAGCGCCCTTTACAGAGACAGTATGTGAGAGTCAAAACATCCCATAGTCAGGTGACATTACCCCACAAGGCAAGAGTGCATTTTTCTTCACCAATAAACTGCATAACTACACTTATGCACATGAAATATGAAATATGAAATATGAAATCAGCTATGAACTAATATCTCACCTGGGCATGCGTATGGTAACTGAACTGTGATGGAAAAATCAGCGTCCGCGACGGTCGCAGGTTCGAATCATGCCTCGGGCATGGATGTGTATGATGTCCTTAGAACTACTTAGATTATTTCGGTTTACGTTCTGGGGGACCGATGACCTCGGATGTTAAGTCCCATAGTCCTCAGACATCGTTTTCAAACAAATGGCTCTAACGACGTTTTGAAGGTCCCAGAGAAAGTCGAAACATTTACATCGTAAGACGATAATCTACCACGGAAATTATTAAAGTGGGCATCCGCACAATATGTGCTTTTGGCATCCCAAATGTTCAGTGCAAACACAGAAACAGCAACACTTGCATGGAGTTTCAAAGCCACCTATTATGAGAAAAGATACTCCCTTAACCACACACACCAAGTGAAAAAAAAACCAGTTAACCTGAACATTGCCCAGGTTGCCTGGGCAGGGGCTGGTGTGTTGTGACTGTGCAGTAGGGCACCTGCAGCTTGCCCATTCTTCTGGCGGGCATATTAATGGTCGCTACGCCACGTTCTATTCGAAAACCTTCACCGATGAGTTCAGTGATACCAACAGATATTACCTCTTGCCCCTGAAAGCCACATTTGTGTGTTCAAAAAAGCTGACGTCATATTGTATGCGTCACTTGTCGCATATTGGTAACCAATATGCGACGTGATGTGATGCTTTCAGTGTGGATTCCTTCTCGAACGGATGCTTAAAATGTTTATTTTTCAAGCACATTGAATAAGTCGTAGCTACTAAATAATTCGTAACAGCAAATGGTCTGTTGTAGGCTGTAATGTACATGTTACTTTTGGTACGATGAGCTCAAGAAACAAAGAACATTTTCACGCCATTGTGAAAGAAACAAACAGTCTTAGCCTTATAAATAGAATGGATGAATATATCTATTTGCATACAAATAATATTTTGTGGGGAAAATTTCCTAGACAAGTCTTTCATATTTGCCTCAAACTTTATTACGTTGTTGTTGTGGTCTTCAATCCTGAGACTGGTTTGATGCAGCTCTCCATGCTACTCTATCCTGTGCAAGCTTCATCTCCCAGTACCTACTGCAGCCTACATCCTTCTGAATCTTAGTATATTCATCTCTTGGTCTCCCTCTACGATTTTTATCCTCCACGCTGCCCTCCAATGCTAAATTTGTGATCCCTTGATGCCTCGGAACATGTCCTACCAACCGGTCCCTTCTTCTGGTGAAGTTGTGCCACAAACTTCTCTTCTCGCCAATCCTAATCAACAGCTCCTCATTAGTTATGCGATCTACCAGTCTAATCTTCAGCATTCTTCTGTAGCACCACATTTCGAAAGCTATTCTCTTCTTGTCCAAACTATTTATCGTCCACGGTTTCACTTCCATACATGGCTTAATTACACCCTCACTAAAGAATAGCTTTATAGAGGTTGATACTAGACTGCCTCATTAAGTGTAAAGCAATGGAGTGTTCACATGTTAACCAACACTGGTTTCGGGTCAAAGCGTCCGTCGGTATTGTATTAGCGTCCACTTTTCGCCATCGTTTTTCATGTCTGGTCGTTTCTCTGCGCTACCCCTAGTTTGCTTCCTTTGCGCAAAGGAAGGGCATTTCTTAGAATATAAATGTAAGTTCGAATTTTGTCCCATTTTCGGAAGAAACGGGTAAAGCTTTCTTAAACGATCTCTTAAACGATCTCTTAAACGATCTCTTAAACGATCTCTTAAACGATCTCTTAAACGATCTCTTAAACGATCTCTTAAACGATCTCTTAAACGATCTCTTAAACGATCTCTTAAACGATCTCTTAAACGATCTCTTAAACGATCTCTTAAACGATCTCTTAAACGATCTCTTAAACGATCTCTTAAACGATCTCTTAAACGAAAGTTTTAATCATGAACTCATGCATATTACAGCTAAAAATGTACGATAACGAAAGCAAGTTGCCTTGTGGAACTATAGAAAACACACGTAATACATATACTCTGCAAACCACCATGACGGACGTCAGAAGAAACAGTAACACCTTCTACAGCGAGATGTACTCCCCTCCCCTCCCCTCCCCTCCATTCCCCTCCATTCCATTCCGTTTATGTACGGGGGGAGGGGGGAGGGAGGGAAGGAGAAGCGGGCTGGCTTTGGGAAGCACAATTGTCAGAGCACACAACCAGGCGTTCAGATTACAATAATCATATCCTCGTGCTCTCTGTGAGACATTTTGTTAGAACCGGCTGTAAATGATGCCGACACGTGTTAGTCGACCGGTCCGTTTCTTCAACATATCAGTGACACGCTCCGCATTTACTGTATCTGTTAAGTGATTCGTAACCACTCTGAAGCAGTGTGACGAATATCAGAATGTTTCTCGAATTTCCTACGAATGTTGTCACTTTATTGATAGGCTCAGTGAAGCAGGTAGTAGACTAGAGCTATGATAGGAAATGAATGCAAAGCATTAAACACCAGTATTTGTAAGTGTTCTGACAAAGCAAGTAAACTGGATACTAATTGCTCAGATCACCGTATTTTAAGTGAGGGTAAGTGAAACACATTATTCTGGAGGATGTTTAAACTATTTGCTTCAAGTCTTAAAACTGAATTGTGATCTTTGTTACGATGTTGCTTCGCCAATATTATTGCCTTTTAATTGTTTCATTTGGTAGCAATTATTTCGTGGTAGCGTTTGGGGTACGATTTTGTCGAATATGCTTTCAATAATTACATAAACGAAGTGATGTACATGTCTTGAATGAGGTTTTCACTGTGCAGCGGAGTGTGTGCTGATATAAACCTTCCTGGCAGATTAAAACTGTGTGCCGGACCGAGACTTGAACTCGGGTAGCTCAGATGGTGGAGCACTTGTGCGTGGGACCTTTGCCTTTCGCGGGCGAAAGCTTCACTTCCTCACAGCTTCACTTCTGCCAGTACCTCGTCTCCTACCTTCCAAACGTCACAGAAGCTCTCCTGAGAACCTCGCAGAGGCACAGGCAGATTGATAACTGTGTACTGGACCGAGACTCGGTTTTAGACACGAAAGTGTTCCTTTCAATAGAGCTGTGTCACGATTCTGAATACATTTGCTGTCCACTGATCACAGATGCAAATGACCAAGTTTCGAAAGTAAAACACAAACTTACTGACATTCCACATGGAGGGTTTTTCACTGTCCCTACAGATAACCTCATGGCCACAGCTCGGTCTGCCTGGAGTCCGCCGCCAGAGACCAGCTCTGCAGTCATTCCACACTGACTGCCCTCCCAAGTCCCAATTAGCTGGGAATCCTTCCCTCGACTCATCTGCCCTGCCTCCCGAGCGCCTTTCAGTAAGCATTCAATCCAAAATTACTCGAACTCTCATTCCTGTGTTTCGTGCTTTTAATTCTGTATTGGCTGGCCTGTGACGTCTTTGAGCACGGACATGTACAAATATTCCTTCGTAATGCCGGTCCCCTTGGCTGAGTTTTTCCTCGGGTAGTGAACCAGTAACACGCGTTCTGCCGGTTTGGGCTGAAGGAGGCAGAGGCTGTGAGCTGAGCCCAGTCCGAGGGTCCTCGCCAGGGCGGTCTGGTTAATGTAAATAAGAAACGCACAGATTGGGTTCCATCTCCAGCTTGTGTTGCACCAACATTTAGTTTTTATGTGGTCAAGATTGAGCAAATGCTTCCGAAGCTGCACGTCCTCACTCCATTTAAAAGATGCTGAGATCCTGCGCTTTCCACTTCTGGTGTGTGTGAGACAGTCGCCACACAGGATGGGGGCCGAGCGCACAACGGCGATACCAAGTGTGGCTCTGGCCAGGGTTGACAGAGGCGGACTGTGTGGCGATCACACGTCAAATGAAACATTTTTGTAAATTAGATCTAGAAAAAAGAAAGCTAGAGCCTGCGTTTAAAACGGTCAGCTAACTTCCTCCTACAATAATACCAGTCATTAAATAATGAAAACCACTACACACTGACATGAGACTGCGGCGGCGCGGTTCTTTTCGTCCCTTTACGACGGACCTGCACCTACCTGTGAACATTGTCTCAGCAGATCATCAGTAGGGAAGCCGAGCGAAACCTACTGTACTTCGACGTGAACCAGGCTGCAGTTTAGTCACTAATCTACGTTTCGGGATAGAACCGCGCTGCCGCAAGGCGTGCAGACTTCCGTGGACGCACCGACTGTCCTGTGAAGAGTTTCCGCAGCCCGCACTCCTCCCGTCGTCAGGAAAAGCTCCGCACAGTTTCGTCTTTTCGGCACGAGCGGGTGTGCGGTGGACCGTATACGAACGCATGTGCTCGCTCTGACGTCACAGGTGGCCCCTCTCGTCCCCCTAGTTGTGCACGTTGACGGCCTCCGCACCCTTACCGGGAACGCACGTTCTTCTGCAGCTAACGACGACGGTTTCGGCAATTTTTATTTCAGAGACTGTAAAATGAAAGGAAATTTAGGGACGAGCCAAGTACGTGTTTTGCAAATCGTTCATTTAACAACACATTATGGGAAAAACTAAAAGGTTACTAGATTTACCCACGCATACAAACAGCCGACCAGTTGAAACATAGGAAAAGAATTTCTTTATCCATTGCGACAAGTATAAATTTGTCTTCAGAAGGTAACGTAAGGCCAATGAAAATCATAGCTTACGTACCAGTCGTCGTTATCATACTTCTAACGTATTTGTCTTATAAGCCAAGAATAAATTTAAAAGTTCATACTTTGACATTATAGAACTCTTCTGTAATGCAAAATAGTAAGGACTAATGTACCATCGCCGTTTTTACAATTGTCGGCATAGATCCATGTCAGAAATAAACCCTAATTGTGGGGCTATATTTTGCAAGGGGAAACTACAGCCGTAATTTTTCCCGAGGGCATGCAGCTTTACTGTATGATTACATGATGATGGCGTCCTCTTGGGTAAAATATTCCGGAGGTAAAATAGTCCCCCATTCGGATCTCCGGGTGGGGACTACTCAAGAGGATGTCGTTATCAGGAGAAAGAAAACTGGCGTTCTACGGATCGGAGCGTGGAATGTCAGATCCCTTAATCGGGCAGGTAGGTTAGAAAATTTGAAAAGGGAAATGGATAGGTTGAAGTTAGATATAGTGGGAATTAGTGAAGTTCGGTGGCAGGAGGAACAAGACCTCTGGTCAGGTGACTACAGGGTTATAAACACAAAATCAAATAGGGGTAATGCAGGAGTAGGTTTAATAATGAAGAAAAAAGTAGGAGTGCGGGTAAGCTACTACAAACAGCATAGTGAACGTATTATTGTGGCCAAGATGTACTACCGTAGTAGGCCTGGGCTTAGTGTCTAAGTTTATATGCCAACTAGCTCTGCAGATGATGAAGAAATTGATGAAATGTATGATGAGATAAAAGAAATTATTCAGGTAGTGAAGGGAGACGAAAATTTAATAGTCATGTGTGACTGGAATTCGAGTGTAGGAAAAGGGAGAGAAGGAAACGTAGTAGGTGAATATGGATTGGGGGGAAGAAATGAAAGAGGAAGCCGCCTTGTAGAATTTTGCACAGAGCATAACTTAATCATAGCTAACACTTGGTTCAAGAATCATGAAAGAAGGTTGTATACATGGAAGAACCCTGGAGATACTAAAAGATATCAGATAGATTATATAATGGTAAGACAGAGATTTAGGAACCAGGTTTTAAATTGTAAGACATTTCCAGGGGCAGATGTGGACTCTGACCACAATCTATTGGTTATGACCTGTAGATTAAAACTGAAGAAACTGCAAAAAGGTGGGAATTTAAGGAGATGGGACCTGGATAAACTAAAAGAACCAGAGGTTGTACAGAGATTCATGGAGAGCATAAGGGAGCAATTGACAGGAATGGGGGAAAGAAATACAGTAGAAGAAGAATGGGTAGCTTTGAGGTATGAAGTAGTGAAGGCAGTAGAGGATCAAGTAGGTAAAAAGACTAGGGCTAGTAGAAATCCTTGGGTAACAGAAGAAATATTGAATTTAATTGATCAAAGGAAAAAATATAAAAATGCAGTAAGTGAAACAGGCAAAAAGGAATACAAACGTCTCAAAAATGAGATCGACAGGAAGTGCAAAATGGCTAAGCAGGGATGGATAGAGGACAAATGTAAGGATGTAGAGGCTTGTCTCACTAGGGGTAAGATAGATACTGCCTACAGGAAAATTAAAGAGGCCTTTGGAGATAACAGAACGACTTGTATGAATATCAAGAGCTCAGATGGAAACCCAGTTCTAAGCAAAGAAGGGAAAGCAGAAAGGTGGAAGGAGTATATAGAGGGTCTATACAAGGGCGATGTACTTGAGGACAATATTATGGAAATGGAAGAGGATGTAGATGAAGATGAAATGGGAGATATGATACTGCGTGAAGAGTTTGACAGAGCACTGAAAGACCTGAGTCGAAACAAGGCTCCCGGAGTAGACAATATTCCATTGGAACTACTGACGGCCGTGGGAGAGCCAGTCCTGACAAAACTCTACCATCTGTTGAGCAAGATGTATGAAACAGGCGAAATACCCTCAGACTTAAAGAAGAATATAACAATTCCAATCCTAAAGAAAGCAGGTGTTGACAGATGTGAAAATTACAGAACTATGAGTTTAGTAAGTCACAGCTGCAAAATACTAACGCGAATTCTTTACAGACGAATGGAAAAACTGGTAGAAGCCGACCTCGGCGAAGATGAGTTTGGATTCCGCAGAAATGTTGGAACACGTGAGGCAATACTGACCTTACGACTTATCTTAGAAGAAAGATTAAGGAAAGGCAAACCTACGTTTCTAGAATTTGTAGACTTAGAGAAAGCTTTTGACAATGTTGACTGGAATACTCTCTTTCAAATTCTAAAGGTGGCAGGGGTAAAATACAAGGAGCGAAAGGCTATTTACAACTTGTACAGAAACCAGATGGCAGTTATAAGAGTCGAGGGACATGAAAGGGAAGCAGTGGTTGGGAAGGGAGTAAGACAGGGTTGTAGCCTCTCCCCGATGTTGTTCAATCTGTATATTGAGCAAGCAGTAAAGGAAACAAAAGAAAAATTCGGAGTAGGTATTAAAATTCATGGAGAAGAAATAAAAACTTTGAGGTTCGCCGATGATATTGTAATTCTGTCAGAGACAGCAAAGGACTTGGAAGAGCAGTTGAACGGAATGAATGGTGTCTTGAAGGGAGGATATAAGATGAACATCAACAATAGCAAAACGAGGATAATGGAATGTAGTCGAATTAAGTCGGGTGATGCTGAGGGAATTGGATTAGGAAATGAGGCACTTAAAGTAGTAAAGGAGTTTTGCTATTTGGGGAGCAAAATAACTGATGATGGTCGAAGTAGAGAGGATATAAAATGTAGGCTGGCAATGGCAAGGAAAGCGTTTCTGAAGAAGAGAAATTTGTTAACATCGAGTATAGATTTAAGTGTCAGGAAGTCATTTCTGAAAGTATTCGTATGGAGTGTAGCCATGTATGGAAGTGAAACATGGACGATAAATAGTTTGGACAAGAAGAGAATAGAAGCTTTCGAAATGTGGTGCTACAGAAGAATGCTGAAGATTAGATGGGTAGATCACATAACTAATGAGGAAGTATTGAATAGGATTGGGGAGAAGAGAAGTTTGTGGCACAACTTGACCAGAAGAAGGGATCGGTTGGTAGGACATGTTCTGAGGCATCAAGGGATCACCAATTTGGTACTGGAGGGCAGCGTGAAGGGTAAAAATCGTAGAGGGAGACCAAGAGATGAATACACTAAGCAGATTCAGAAGGATGTAGGCTGCAGTAGGTACTGGGAGATGAAAAAGCTTGCACAGGATAGAGTAGCATGGAGAGCTGCATCAAACCAGTCTCTGGACTGAAGACCACAACAACAACATTTTGTCACGTTAATATACAATAGTCGGTTGTGAACTTTGCAAGATCCACGAGCCGAATGTAATCGGCGAGTGCGGTCGCTCTGAAAACAGGGCAGGTGGCGCCCGTGCCGAGAAACATACGCCAATTGGCGTACCAAAGCAATGTGTACATTATTAATACTCATAAAGTCCTTACGTGAAGTAACACCGAAAAAAGGAAGGAAATTATAACGGGAGTGTTGACAGTGCGGGAACATTGGTACAAATAATGTAGTTATACTGTAACCTCCCCACAAAATAGTATTATTTGGTTAAGGATTCTATGTTATTTTAATTTTTTTGTGTAACCTCATAACAAAACTGGTTCCCATTTAATGTACCCACAAAATTCTTTTCTCACTTATGTAAGCTGGAAACAGAAAAAGTCCTAAACGTCGTAATGAAACATAAATTCAGTAACCTGGTAAAATTTTGACGACAGCAGTGCTGCGTCATGGCCCTGTAAGATCATTGTGAATAAAAATGCACAAATTATCGAGGTGAGAAAGTCAACTATCTGCTCTTACAATTGCTCTTTTCCGGCACCGCTCTGTGCAATGCTGGCCTATACATTTGTTATTTATGAAAGGAAGCAAATTATTTTTCTTTTGCAGCAATCGGAATGATCATGCATTGGAAAAAATATTAAATTCTTTAAATTTAATGCTTATTATTAGGACGGTTTTTAAAAAGATATACATGGGAGTTTACATAATATTACTAGATACGCGCGAGGCTGCTTTTTTTTTACCTTATACAATAATAGGCTCCGGCATCGCTGCACCGCGACCGGCCCAACCAACACGATACACCAGACAGGACTAACAGACTAGCGACAACTGAGGTTGACTGTGCTTAACTGCTACAGCTACACAGTTCGTATAGTCAACACTGCTCCCTAGTCCCCCTGCGGGTCCGGGATAAGAATAGGCCCGAGGTATTCCTGCCTGTCGTAAGAGGCGACTAAAAGGAGTTTCAACGGTTTCGGCCTTCCATGTAATGGTCCCCCTAATGGAGGTCAAACCCTTTTTCAAAATTCTACAGAAGTACGAGCCTTTTGGGGAAAGGACCAGTGGTACACCACGTAAGGTGTCCAAGTGCACTAAGACCTTGGCACTCAGCTTTGTACCGGCGTTGTAACCATACCCACTATTCCTCAAATTGGGCCTAAACTCCTGATGGGTTGTACAAGTTACGCCCATAGTGCGTCCCCATCTGCACCTACGATCATGATGGACCTTCCATGGCACCAGAAATCCAGCACGGTAGCCAGCCCGTTGTGGTGGGGTCGTCATGTACCCTCTAGGTTGTGGCCCCCTGACAACACAGGGATCGTACTGCCGATACCTGAGCTGCACCCTCCCCACGTCGGCCAAGGAGTAGATGCCCGTCTCCTTGGGGCATCAGGACTCCCGGCAACGGTCATCCTGCCAGGTGGCCCTTGCTGAGGCTGGGTGGCGCCCGTGGGGAGAGCCCCTGGTCGGAGTGGGTGGTATCGGGGCGGACGTTTCGCAGATGAAACGTCAACACGTATCAGGTCGCTCTGCGGCCGAGTCTTTCAAAAGAAAAGGTACCGTTTCTAGTTCTGGTTCTCCTGCCCTTTCCCCCTTGGCCACTCCCTGGGAGGAGGGACAGGCCCGCCGGCTTGGGGCGAAGTACTTCCCCCGCTATTTGGTCTGTTCTCGAACCGATGGGGGGACATTCGCCACCTCCAAGCCCATGTTCTTTGTTCAGCACATTGAGGACATCTTCGGGGAAATCGAGGCTCTCAGCAAGATGCGTTCAGGGTCCGTTCTTGTCAAGACCACCTCCGCCCACAGTCGGCAGCGCTCCAGGCGTGCGACCACCTAGGGGACATCCCAGTGTCCATTGTCCCGCATCTGGCACTAAATAGGACGCACGGGGTTATTTTTCATCGTGACCTCCTGCTACAATCTGATGAGGAGCTCAGGGCCAACCTGGAGCGCCGAGGCGTGCATTTCGTCCGGCGAGTCCAGCGCGGCCCCAAAGACAGTCGCATCGACACCGGGGCCTTTATACTCGCCTTCGAGGGGGACGTTCTCCCGGAGAAGGTAAAGGTGATGTGCTACCGGTGCGACGTGCGACCTTACGTCCCGCCTCCTATGCGCTGTTTTCGGTGTTTGCGCTTTGGGCACATGTCGTCACGGTGTGAGGCTGAGCCCCTTTGTGGCGATTGTGGACGACCTCTTCGTGAGGAACATACATGCACCCCACCACCTCGGTGCATTAATTGTCTGGCATCCACTCGTCTAGATCCTCAGACTGCCCCGCATATCAGAAGGAGAAGAAGATACAAGAACTCAAAACTTTGGATCGTCTCTCTTATTCTGAGGCCAGGAAGAAGTATGACCGCCTCCATCCCGTGCCGTTGACCACTTCGTTTGCCTCAGTTGTCCCCCCTCCTTCCGCGGTATCCTCACCTCTATCCTGTCCCCCCTCTGCCTCCTTCCCCCATACGGGGTCTCTGCCTCTGCCTCCACCTCCCAAATCCCTCCCTTCCAAATCCTCCTCCCCCGTGGCCCCCGCCCCCTCTGCCCCAGGGGCCGCCCTTCCTCCTCCTCCTCCCCCCCCCCCGCCACCTGAGAAGCGATCCTCTTCTCAGGCGTCCATCGGCGAAACGTTCCGGACCCCAGCTTCCGAGGTCCGGCATTCCAAAACGGACCCCGCACGTGAGGACCTTCTTCGGGTCCAGCCCACCATCCCTGTGCCTCCTCGGACTTCCATGTAGTAGTCTCTATCCCCCTCTCCACCCCAGCGCGTTTGGTATGCCACTCCATCAGTGAGTCGCTGCTCCCGGCCGTCCTCAGTTTCGCCGGGACGCTCTGCTGCCAGGCGCTCAGCTGGCCTCTCGTCGGCAAGTGATGCTGCTCCTCCTACACAACCAGGGACAGCGGCCGCAGCTGGCGACGACTCGATGGAACAGGATCCGCCTCCCGCCGATTGTAGCGTTGTTCCCTCGAAACCTGGCCCTCCGTGGCCGTCGAGGTGACCAGCTCTTCCCTCGTCTCGTTCCCCCAACTTTTTGAGTAGCGATGGCCTTGTTACATTGGAACATCAGAGGTATTCGATCTAATCGGGAGGAATTACAACTGCTCCTCCGCCTGCACTGTCCGCTCGTCCTTGGTCTCCAGGAAACCAAGTTGCGCCCGACTGACCGTATTGCCTTTACCCACTATACCTCGGAGCGGTATGACCTCACCCCTGTCATCCCATCCCATTGACCACCCCACTGCAAGCAATAGCTGTCCGCATTACTCTTTCTGCTTTTACATTTTCAGTTTGTACCATCTACACTCCACCGTCATCTGCTGTTAGTCGGGCTGACATGATGCACCTGATCGTTCAGCTTCCCCCGCCGTTTTTATTGTTTGGCGACTTCAATGCCCATCATCCCCTTTGGGGCTCTCCTGCATCCTGTCAAAGAGGCTCACTCTTGGCGGATGTCTTCAACCATCTCAATCTTGTATGCCTCAATACTGGCGCCCCGACTTTCCTCTCGGACTCTACTCATACCTACTCCCACTTGGACCTCTCGATCTGTTTTACCACTCTTGCCCGTCGGTTCGAGTGGTATGTCCTTTCTGACACCTATTCGAGCGACCACTTCCCCTGTGTCGTTCGTCTCCTGCACCACACCCCATCCCCACGTCCTTCGAGCTGGAACATACTGAAAGCTGACTGGGGACTTTACTCCTCCCTGGCGACCTTTCCGGACCACGATTTTCCCAGTTGTGACAGTCAGGTCGAATACCTCACGGCTGTAATTATCAATGCTGCCGAACGTTCCATTCCTCGTACTACCTCTTCTTCACGTCGCGTTTCCGTCCCCTGGTGGAACGAGGCTTGTAGGGACGCTATCCGTTCTCGACGACGTGCTTTACGCACCTTTCGCCGCCATCCTACGTTGGCGAATTGTATTGGATACAAACGACTCCGAGCGCAATGCCGTAGAGTCATCAAAGACAGCAAAAAAGCTTGTTGGGCCTCTTTCACCAGCTCCTTTAACAGTTTTACTCCCTCTTCCGTCGTTTGGGGTGGCCTGCGCCGGCTGTCGGGCGTCAAGGCCCACTCCTCGGTACCTGGCCTGACCTCAGCCACAGGATCAACAAGGACCTCATTACCTGTGTCCAACGCCTTCGGCCGCTTTTTTGCGGAGGTTTCAAGCTTACTATGCGGGAACTCGAACGTGCACTTGCACTGTCCCGGTCCTCTGCTCCGGGGCCAGATGCCATTCACGTTCAGATGCTGGCACACCTTTCTCCGGCGGGCAAAAGCTTCCTTCTTCGTACCTACAATCGCGTCTGGACCGAAGGTCAGGTCTCCATGCGTTGGCGTGACGCTGTCGTTGTTCCTATACCCAAACCCGGGAAGGATAGACACCTTCCTTCTAGTTACCGCCCCATTTCTCCTACAAGCTGTGTCTGTAAGGTGATGGAGCGCATGGTTCATGCTCGGTTAGTTTGGATTCTTGAAACTCAACGGCTACTTACCAATGTCCAATGCGGCTTTCGTCGCCGCCGCTCCGCTGTTGACCACCTTGTGACCTTCATCATGAACAACTTTTTGCGAAGGCGCCAAACGGTAGCCGTGTTCTTCGACTTGGAGAAGGCTTATGATACCTGTTGGAGAGGAGGTATCCTCCGCACTATGCACAGGTGGGGCCTACGCGGTCGCCTGCCCCTTTTTATTGATTCCTTTTTAACGGATCGAAAATTTAGGGTACGTGTGGGTTCCGTATTGTCCGACGTCTTCCTCCAGGAGAACGGAGTGCCTCAGGGCTCCGTCTTGAGCGTAGCCCTTTTTGCCATCGCGATCAATCCAATTATGGATTGCATTCCACCTAATGTCTCAGGCTCTTTCTTTGTCGATGACTTCGCGATCTACTGCAGTGCCCAGGGAACATGCCTCCTGGAGCGCTGCCTTCAGCGTTGTCTAGACAGCCTCTACTCATGGAGCGTGGCAAATGGCTTCCGGTTCTCTGAAGAGAAGACGGTTTGTATCAACTTTTGGCGATATAAAGAGTTCCTTCCGCCATCCTTACATCTCAGTCCCGTTGTTCTCCCATTCGTGGAAACAACTAAGTTTCTAGGGCTCACGTTGGACAGGAAACTGTGCTGGTCTCCACATGTCTCTTATTTGGCGGCCCGTTGTACACGTTCCCTTAATGTCCTCAGAGTTCTTAGCGGTCAGATCGCACTGTCCTGCTTCGCTTGTATCGGTCCATAGTCCGATCGAAGCTGGATTATGGGAGCTTCGTCTACTCGTCCGCTCGGCCATCCCTCTTACGCCGGCTCAACTCCATCCACCATCGGGGGTTACGTCTTGCGACCGGAGCCTTCTACACTAGTCCTGTCGAGAGTCTTTATGCTGAAGCTGCCGAATTACCATTGACCTACCGGCGCACGGGTTGTATGTGTCTGCCCTGCTGCCCCCCGGAGTCCGCTTCCGTCGCCTGCTTCGACAATTGGATTTTGCCCTCCCTACCACCTTCAGAGAGGGTGAGAGCCCGACACCACCTTGGCTCCAGGCTCTGGTTCATATTTATCTCGACCTCAGCTCACTCCCGAAGGAGGGTACTCCGGCTGCAGTGTATTGCTCACGGTTTGTCGAACTTCGTGCTCGACTTGCTGGTCACACCTTTATTTACACCGATGGCTCCAAAACTGACGATGGTGTCGGCTGTGCCTTTGTCGTCGGGGCCGCCACCTTTAAATACCGGCTCCTCGACCAATGTTCCAGCTTTACGGCCGAGCTTTTTGCTCTCCATCAGGCTGTTCAGTATGCCCGCCGCCACCGCCATTCATCGTATGTACTCTGCTCTGACTCACTTAGTGCTCCTCAGAGCCTTGGAGCTCCCTATCCGGTCCATCCCTTGATTCAACGGATACAGCAGTCCCTCCATTCTTTCGCTGATAATGGTTCTCCTGTCAGCTTTCTGTGGGTTCCCGGACATGTCGGAGTGCCTGGGAATGAGGCTGCTGATGCTGCAGCCAAGGCTGCAGTCCTCCTGCCTCGGCCAGCCTCCCATTGTGTCCCGTCATCTGACGTTCGTGGATGTATGTAAGAGGCTTGTGTCGTTGTGGTGGGATGCTTGGTCATCCCTCCAAGGAAACAAGCTCCGGGCAGTAAAACCGCTCCCAACTGCTTGGACAACTTCCTCCCGACCGTCTCGGCGAGAGGAGGTCCTTCTGACCGGGTTGCGGATTGGGCATTGCCGGTTTAGCCACCGCTACCTGCTCTCCGGTGACCCAGCCCCGCAGTGCCCTTGTGGTCAGGCATTAACAGTGCGCCATGTTTTATTGTCGTGTCCCCGTTTTAGTCAATTTCGTGTTGTCCTGTCCCTGCCATCTACTTTACCAGATGTTTTAGCTGATGACGCTCGAGCAGCTGCTCGTATTCTGCGTTTTATAACTTTGACTGGCTTGTCCAAAGACATCTAACCTTTTTACTTATTTTATCTGCATCTTTGTCAGGTCCTTCTGGTGTCCCCCCATCCCCTTGAGTTGTAACAGATTCCATGTGCTCTAAGAACAGTGACTGGGCGCTAATGACCTCAGCAGTTGAGCGCCCTTAAACCCCAACAAAAAAACTGCTCTGTAGTCAGCGATTCTCTTATACCTTGCATATCGCAGGCAGCGCATACCTCTTACAATACATGAAGGCAGGTGGCGCTTACGCTGAGAAACTTACGCCCAGTGGCATACATAAACAATTACATAGTTTATGGGCTTCACTAATATACACCGAAACGGTATACAACTATATCTCAGAAATTTACAATTGACAATAATGGCTCATGTCAAGAAAATACAGTGTTAGAATTACGAACAGGATGGTGTACCACATTCACAGGGAAAATGTTAATTTTTAGAGCCAGGCAAAAATAAGGGCCGATGTAGTAGCAAACATACATCGTGACAAAACCACCATTACGTAAGGGGTAGTGAGCTTAAAGCATTGAAGGTGTATAATAGCTTCCTGAGGAAATAAACCACAAAGGTTACCAGCATTAATGTTATACCGTCAACAGTACAGGTTTAAAGCCTTCGAACAAATTGTCTACAAGCAAGGGTCACCTGGTCGTTCAGTATATTACCGTCCTTTATATCTGTGTGAAGGGTAGCTCAAGATGTGTAAATCGAACATTTTCAATTATTACGTGAAACCGTTGCTGTTGTGCAGCTATGTTTGACATATTGTAGGTAAATCTTGTAGAAACTACTTTGGAGGACAACTGAAGGCTAATTACTGGAATCTACTGTACGGTCTTGAACGCATACTTTACTAACAGAGAGACCGGTTCAGGAAGGCAGAGGAGAGACGGGTGTACGGCCTGTGCAGTGCGAAGCGGCCACCAGCCAGCGCTACCGGGAGTCTGGCTACCACCGACCTCGGGCTGTGGCACGTACCCCGTACCACCTGCTAGGGCGGCAGACGTCACGTCTGTACCGACACGTCTCTTTGGGCGTGTCGACAGAAATGCGAGAGGCTGCCACACACCAGACGTACACCGCCCCTCACTGGCAGACCAGAAGAGTCGGATACTGGAAGACGTGTCAGACACCGGAGTCACTTGTCTGTGCTCTTCAGTATTTACGATTAGAAGTGAAATAAGCAGGCGGTGCGAAATCAGACGTGATCACACTTTTGTTTTTACCGTCGTTCCGTAGTAAATGGTGAAGTGTGTGTCCCGAGGATAAATACGAGGAGTACGCCAGTGCCCGACAGACCGACTCGGCCGGCGGATGAAGGCGATGGCAGGCTGCACACGTCGGCCGCCGTCCCAGGGCCCACCCCGAGTCCCAGTGCTGAATGAGTGCTGCCTACACACCTGCTGGTGTTTTGACACCTGTCCGGGCGACAGGCTGACATCGTCAGCAGACCTGTCTAAGGTTTTCGTCTCGTTTTTGTACCCCACCTGGAAACCATGTTAAGCACAATAAGACCTATGACGCAATCTATATATTACTGTAAAGGAAGAAAGTCATTTTTAGTACAACGTCTACACAGTGATGTCACATTTTTAAAGATTTGGCGTAATTGTTCGACAATTAGCGATGTGGGTCTGAAATATTCAGGCAGGCTAACGTCGATTTGCAGTAGGATTTTGGAACGCAAAGTTACAAGCGGTGGCTAGTTTTATTTTATTGCTATACAGTATTACTATTCCTTGCTGTAGGCGCTGTGATTTTTGAAACCTTTTTGTCGAAGCCAGCAAGGCAAAACAGAGGCCGCTACTTCCACCACATCAAGTGGATTTAGTGCTCACGTACTCACACTGAGCCGTGAACACTTCCCAGTTTATAAAAAAAATGGTTCAAATGGCTCGGAGCACTAAGCGACTTAACTCCTGAGGTCATCAGTCGCCTAGAACGTAGGTTAGTTAGGTTTAGCTAGTTCTAAGGACATCACACAATTCATGCCCGAGGCAGGATTCGAACCTGCGACCGTAGCGGTCGTTCGCTTCCAGACTGTAGCCAGCCACTCCGGCCGGCCCCAGTTTATCAATGGCGAATGGTTGAACAGGATTACTACTCTCATAGGTGCAATGGTCGTGCCAGGTGCGCGATATTTAATCTTTATCCTATCGTTGGTTGCTATAAGGTCGTGCAGGTCTCGCGCCACTGTTATAGATCTGCATTATTCTGTGACACCAGGGGTGATTTCACGTAATGAAAGAGAGAGAATGTAAGATTAACGGACTCATTTATTAAACAGTTGAGAATCTAACAATAATACAACCAAATGGGGGTGGGGGAAGAAAGATTAGAGTTTAGCAGCCTGCCCCAACGTACGTTCATAATACGCCACGACAGCAGGAGAAAATGTATTTTAGTAACGATCGCCGTATTATCAAATGGGGGCCAATTTGGCTGATTCGTGGTGGTGGTCGTTGCATGCCTGCAACCCCTTCCTTCAGTAAAGACTGAGAAAGATGCTACTGTGCGTCAGTCGCTCGGTAGCCTCCCGTACTAAAGGAATGAAACCCGCAAGACGCGAAACTGTTCACAGTGACCTACAAGGTTCCCTCTGGGCCGCAGGGCGGCAGTCTGCAGCGCACGCCGGCGCTCGTGCTCACCTACCTCCATCTCCGGCCACACCAGGACTGCCAGCTACTGGCCCTTTGTCCACCACCCACCCGCAGAGGGCGGTTGGCGCCCACCCTGAACTGACCAATAACAAGGCCGCAATTTCACAGGGAGGCGACCTCGCGACGTTAAAATCGAGCAAAAATAGTAGGTAGTTGGTTGGTAAGGCAGGTTGGGGAACTGAGAAGAAACTTTGGCCGCTACTGAATGTTCAAACGACACTACGTGCTGCCCTGGCGATCGGAAAAGGGCTGGGAAACGGGGAGCCATCATGGCTGCTAGGAAATAAGGAAACTTCCTGGCGCCTAGCTCCTCTCACAGATCAGTGAGACAAGCTGTAAAAATCGTCAAATTAGGCAACCCATAGAAATAATTCAGGTAATAATAATTGTACCGAGTATGAAATGCGAGCACTGAATGGTGAATGAGGTGCACGTCTGTCAACATGTATACAGTGTCAATAAATCTGTTTCTCCGAGATACAAATAGCCAACGCGGATTATTCAGGGCATACCGTTCTTGTGAAACAACTAGCTACAGGGTGTTTCAAAAATGACCGGTATATTTGAAACGGCAATAAAAACTAAACGAGCAGCGATAGAAATACACCGTTTGTTGCAATATGCTTGGGACAACAGTACATTTTCAGGCGGACAAACTTTCGAAACTACAGTAGTTACAATTTTCAACAACAGATGGCGCTGCAAGTGATGTGAAAGATATAGAAGACAACGCAGTCTGTGGGTGCGCCATTCTGTACGTCGTCTTTCTGCTGTAAGCGTGTGCTCTTCACAACGTGCAAGTGTGCTGTAGACAACATGGTTTATTCCTTAGAACAGAGGATTTTTCTGGTCTTGGAATTCCACCGCCTAGAACAGTGTTGTTGCAACAAGATGAAGTTTTCAATGGAGGTTTAATGTAACCAAAGGACCGAAAAGCGATACAATAAAGGATCTGTTTGAAAAATTTCAACTGACTGGGAACGTGACGGATGAACGTGCTGGAAAGGTAGGGCGACCGCGTACGGCAACCACAGAGGGCAACGCGCCGCTAGTGCAGCAGGTGATCCAACAGCGGCCTCGGGTTTCCGTTGGCCGTGTTGCAGCTGCGGTCCAAATGACGCCAACGTCCACGTATCGTCTCATGCGCCAGAGTTTACACCTCTATCCGTACAAAATTCAAACGCGGCAACCCCTCAGTGCCACTACCATTGCTGCACGAGAGACATTCGCTACCGATACAGTGCACAGGATTGATGACTGCGATATGCATGTGGGCAGCATTTGGTTTACCGACGAAGCTTATTTTTACCTGGACGGCTTCGTCAATAAACAGAACTGGCGCATATGGGGAACCGAAAAGCCCCATGTTGCAGTCCCATCGTCCCTGCATCCTCAAAAAGTACTGGTCTGGGCCGCCATTTCTTCCAAAGGAATCATTGGCCCATTTTTCAGATCCGAAACGATTACTGCATCACGCTATCTGGACATTCTTCGTGAATTTGTGGCGGTACAAACTGCCTTAGACGACACTGCGAACACCTCGTGGTTTATGCAAGATGGTGCCCGGCCACATCGCACGGCCGGCGTCTTTAATTTCCTGAATGAATAATTCGATGATCGTGTGATTGCTTTGGGCTATCCGAAACATACAGGAGGCGGCGTGGATTGGCCTCCCTATTCGCCAGACATGAACCCCTGTGACTTCTTTCTGTGGGGACACTTGAAAGACCAGGTGTACCGCCACAATCCAGAAACAATTGAACAGCTGAAGCAGTACATCTCATCTGCATGTGAAGCCATTCCGCCAGACACGTTGTCAAAGGTTTCGGGTAATTTCATTCGGAGACTACGCCATATTATTGCTACGCATGGTGGATATGTGGAAAATATCGTACTATAGAGTTTCCCAGACCGCAGCGCCATCTGTTGTTGACAATTGTAACTACTGTAATTTCGAAAGTTTGCCTGCCTGAAAATGTACTGTTGTCCCAAGCATATTGCAACAAACGGTGTATTTCTATCGCTGCTCGTTTAGTTTTTATTGCCGTTCCAAATATACCGGTCATTTTTGAAACACCCTGTATGTTCTCACGAAGTAATGATACTTCCTTGGCGAACGTCAGAGTCATAGAGTATTACGTATCGACAGATGTTTTACAGCCCCTCCGTTGTTCATAATCGACATGAACGATTTAGGACACAGTCTGAACGGTGGTCTTAGATTGTTTGCAGATGGTGGTTGAACCGTGATTTATTTTCAAACAATATTCTTAAGAATTCATTTCATTTGCTAGCGATTCATCGAGAACATCAACACATTTAATCACACTATGTAAGCGTGCAAGTGGTTCTGATTTCGTCACTTGCCAGGGAGTAACTAAATTCCTTTTAACAAATGGGACGTTTAATTCTAAAATTGTAATCAGAAAGCACCCTCTCAATGTGATACTTATTCACTTTATTCATAGTGCCTAAAAGCATTTGTGTATTTTAAGAAAGAAACAAGGTTTAACTTTGTCTGAGTGTATGAGCTTTCGGGCAGAGAATCTTGCCGCTCCCTTTTGACACGGCCGTAGTTTAGTCTTTCAGAGGCTGTTGTGAGCGGTGGTAACTAAGTTACACTGGTGCAAATCTGCAACTCACCAGATAAAGTTGTAACAATTTACACATGCACACAAGCTATGCACCCCAGACTGGTAAGTGTTTTGTACCAACAATTAAAATATTAACCTTGCCACCGAAGGTGCAATTTCATTTTAGTATATAATCAAGTTGCCACCCTTTCACCGTAAGACTTTTGAACTTCTACTAAATCATTTAAATAAAAGCCCATGAAATGCAAACGTATATAAAATTCTACAAGGTTGGCTAAACAATAGTTAAGATGCTCTACAGTACACAGATACCGCTTCTCAAGATCATAGGCAAAAATATCAGTTTCCAAAGATCAAAACGCATTTTCTTGGAGTGTAACGGCCTAATAGCTGAAATATGTTAACACACCAAATGCGACAAACATGAGAGGCAGCTGCTAACGTACGGCAGATCGATAGGGAGATTACCGAACAACCCGAACCGCAGGTTGCTCTACCCCGCCCCTACTCTATAAATTGGATGGTCTGTTTATAAGGGGAAAAGCTACCACTTTCCCGCGGGTGAGCAAACTGAGAAGAATGGTAGCACGACCCCAAAACAAAGCGGCTGGTGACCTCAACAAGAAAACAAATAGAATTTAAGAACAGTAAATGAGACAAGGTATCACCAATCACGTCTAATAAACTGCGATTTCTGGAGAAGACTTGGCGCAGCACCCCCAATTCGCTCTCCCGAACCGTCCGCTGCCAGCCGCTTCAACGGACGCAGGAAGGCGCGCCGATCTCCCGTCTCACGGCGTCGCAGCTCGCACCGGCTAGACCGATGTCGTGGGTTGACTCCTGTTGCTCTCGAGTCGACCGCAATGTCACTACCCCTCGCTATACGCCGCGGCCCACTGGACTCACGTGGCGACCTCACATGCGCCGACGCTCAAGGCGGACAAGTCATCTCGTGTCTCAGTGCGGGACGGACCGACCAAACGACCGATCCAACCGCCAATGACCATTGCCTCAAAACTCGAGCAGGCTGGCGGCCTAACGCGCAGACTCAGATGCAGGAACTCAGCCCCGAGTGGGCCACCACTCGCTGAGTTCTCTTACGGGCGGAGTGGAAAGACTTTCGTTTTGCCGGCTTTAAAGGTTGATCCGAAGGACAGACACACTACCTGCCTAAGAAATGCGGACGAGAGAATGACCCAGACTGCCCGACGGGCGAGCTGATAGCGCCCCTTAAATGCACGTGAACAGGCAACCTTTCGCCTTTCCGTCCAGAGGGAGACACCAAAGCTGAGATTGCCACAGCGGCGCCACCGCCAGAAGCGGAGGGCGACTGCCTCACACTACGCGCTGCGGCGCGCTCTTCAAAACAATGACGACTCGAACAGCCCGCGGGAAAAACGAAACTCTTGCACGAAGAGTGGCCTGCATCTACGCCTACACGCTTACTCTGCAATTCACAATTACGTGAATTTAAGCTACTTCTCTATCGTTCCACTGACGGCGCCACCACACATTTGAGGCAGCTGAGGAAGTCGGCCATCACAAGCGCACACATCTTTCATTGGATCGGCAAGGCGGTCACGTGACCGACAGTGCCAGTTTCCACACGTCTGCTCCTTCTTAACAACTTTGATTTTAGTGTTTCTTTAGAAAGCATCGCTCCTGCGAAACGCAACTCACCCTTCATCTATGGTTCGCAAGATATGTGAAAAAGGGTATCAGACGGATGCCATATTCCTTGACTTCCGGAAAGCGTTTGACTCGGTGCCCCACTGCAGACTCCTAAGGTAAGAGCATATGGGATTGGTTCCCAAGTATGTGAGTGGCTCGAAGACTTCTTAAGTAATAGAACCCAGTACGTTGACCTCGATGGTGAGTCTTCATCGGAGGTGAGGGTATCATCTGGAGAGCCCTAGGGAAGTGTGGTAGGTCCGCTGTTGTTTTCTATCTACATAAATGATCTTTTGGATAGGGTGGATAGCAATGTGCGGCTGTTTGCTGATGATCCTGTAGTGTACGGGAAGGTGTCGTCGTCGAGTGACTGTAAGAGGATACAAGATGACTTGGACAGGATATGTGATTGGTGTAAAGAATGGCAGCTAACTCTACATATAGATAAATGTAGATTAATGCAGATGAATAGGAAAAAGCATCCCGTAATGTTTGAATACTCCATTAGTAGCGTAGCGCTTGACACAGTCACGTCGATTAAATATTTGGGCGTAACATTGACAGAGCGATATGAAGTGGGACAAGCTTGTAATGGCAGTTGTAGGGAAGGCGGATAGTCGTCTTCGGTTCATTGGTAGAATTTTGGGAAGATGTGGTTCATCTGTAAAGGAGACCGCTTATAAAACACTAATACGACCTATTCTTGAGTACTGCTCTAGCGTTTGGGATCCCTGTCGGGTCGGATTGAGGGAGGACATAGAAGCAATTCAGAGGCGGGCTGCTAGATTTGTTACTGGTAGTTTTGATCATAACTCGAGTGTTACGGAAATGCTTCAGGAACTCGGGTGGGAGTCTGTAGAGGAAAGGGGGCGTTCTTTTCCTGAATCGCTACTGAGGAAATTTGGATGTAATTAATATTTTATTTTATAAGCCTCAAATGCTGGTTCTCCAATCACTATCACACATAATTAATAAATAATATTTGCTTATCTGGAACGTGGACGTTTAATTATTCCGTATCAGACGCTTGACAATGGCGTTTTCGTAAATGTAATGTTATTCGTAGTTGACCGTGAAATAAGACTCAAATAATCTGACTTCGCACCTACCGCAGCAGTCTTTGGAAACGATTTAAATACGGACTCAAATCTAAATCTCAATATTAGAATAATTTGCCGGCCATGTCAATACGTCGTACACAGGTGTCTGTCTACTAAACATAAAAAGTTTACACAGTTAGTTAAATCAGATATATTCAACGAATAAGCCTACCGTTAAATAATTCTACTTACTTTCATAAATATAAATTCTTTACAGAATCGAGTGCCTAGTGAGATTGCAACTCGCAGTGTTCTTATATAACATGAAATATGGCGGTGTGCCAGTTAATAAAATACACGTGCTTCCAGCCTCAGCTATTCTCCTCGACCTCCTTAATCAAAACAAAAACACAATTACGATACTCTTAGTTTATGAGCGACACTGCGCTGCAGTTCTGTGCCATAGGCTTTATTTATTTGTCACAGATTAATTGTTTAATTAAGATTTCGCGTTTCCGAGGAAACTCACGCACGGCATGCAAATGTACTGCAGTTAGCCTATAAAGGCACAATTTTACTGCCGCCAACTTACATTTCTCGGAAAGACCACAAAGATGAGATAAGAGAGATTAGGGCTCGTACAGAGGCATATAGGCATTCATTTTTCCCTCGTTCTGTTTGGGAGTGGAACAGGGAGAGAAGAGGCTCGTTGTGGTACGATGTACTCTCCGCCACACACCGTACGGTGGATTGCGGAGTATGATGAAATTTGTCAACCGTCCAGGATACATTGCCATTTATCAACACCTTCTCCTTATTATCTCTAGTTCTTCACGTTTATTCCCAAAACATTGTTCACATCGTATATAACTTAGACGAAGGTAGTCGCTGTGGTGCAAAATTCTGGCTCAGTTAAGTGTAATTTTAACGCGTGACGTAAAAAGTCACCGTGTGCACCATATTCTCCCCTTTCGTATTTGCAGCTGTTATAAAATTCACTTGTTATTTTTTTCATCGTTCGCAGTTAAAACTAAGCTTCTTTTCCAGCGTCTCGCCTGCTCTACATACGCCGACGAGCCAAACCGCTGACGCGACCGGTTTAATAGCGTATCGGTCACGTTTAAAGTGCGCGTCATTTATGATGGCGGCCGAGTTTGTGTTTTGTGGCGTCAGATGCGCAGAACGAACCTAGTCAGCCAATGAACAGAGAACGACGTTGCCAGAGCTCGACAGCAGTGCAGAGCACGGACGAGCGTCTCCAGTTTTAGAAACGTTCAGTCACTTTCTATAAAAGAAAGCCTGCTTTCTTTATACTAATTGGTTTAATTAATTAATAGAATATGAAGCAAACAAGCAATAAGCCTCTGGAAACGTTTGTATCATTCTCACTAACCGCATTTTCGCAATAAAGAAACAATTACCGGTGTTATTTCCTATTGTACTTCGACGAAACGTGAGTAATTTGCAGTCACACCAACAGTGTTTGTCGGTATTTTGCGCGACAGTTTAAAGTCCTCCGGGAGAATAATTGAGCGACGCGCTGTGTTAGCAGCCATACACTTTGAACTCAGAACCTTTCACTCAGCGTAATGGTTAATCCTTAATCGGTGGTTAATATTTTCTTTATTTAAAAAGAATATCGAAGTGTCTTACTTCATGAATTTGAGTCGTTTGAATGTAATTTTTTGAAATTTCTAGTGGCAACTAAAATCGACCATACGGAAAGTATGCACGAAATTTTGAAGAGTTCGCAGCGGTAAAAGTCCACAGTGTAATGGTTTACTACATCAAATGCTGCACAGTAACTGATTTTTACACATCTTCTTGACTGAAACGTCCCCCCATAAATGACTTAATTTTGTTTCGATGTTTAACGCAAAGTTTTGGGCCATAAAGGTTTTGTGAAATCGAATGATAAGTGTGTCAAAGTAGTCGAAACACCGTGTGTCTGCACAGGCGAGCAGTGCAGTGATGACAAAATCGCGGAATTCGGGGAGCACGTGCCTGCAGCAGCGAAAGGGTTAATGCGGCCGTGGTGGATTTACGTTTAGGGGGGAGCGCGCAGTTTATGAAGTAAATCTGCGTACTATACTATGGCGCTGCTTCTCTTTGCTGCGTTGCCAGTTTACGCGCCATCTCCCGCGTCTGGGCGGGCATGCGCGAGCCGCCAGGATAAAAGAATTGAACTATAGGAACGCCGTACAGCGGCTGTTTCGTGTGACGTGGGTCTGACAAGTACGCGGAGTCGCAGCAGCACGTGGGTAGCCGCCATCGGCTCGAGATCCAGTCTCTGTTAGCCCGTCCACGGAGCAACTCGGCGGGCTAAGCGGTACCTGCTGGAAGCGAGGAGCGCCGCGTTGTGGGCTCCAGCTGTTCCCACGACGCCAACAGCCGCCTCGCTCGGCAGTTGCCGCGAAACCCAGTCCCGGTCCCAGACGCTGGGCCCCAACAGCCTACCGCTGCTCCCAGTGGATGTACAGAATGTCGGCACGTGCCGCTAGTGTCGAGCTTAGACAGACGAATGGGGAGCCATTACATTTCCACAGAACAGCAATTCACACAGCATTCTATCCAAAACAAATCGGCCTGATGCAGAAGCCACGCCTAAATATACTGTTGTCCCGTACGTACGCGAACTTTTGTACCACACTGAAAACTTTATTAGTAGAGAAGCTTTATAAAAATATTTTTATAAATTGCAGCAATAAGGCTCGTTTCACACTGGGACACACGTGACGGACACTGATAGAGATGCATTCGTTTGAATTGGAGCATTCACACCGGGACACTGCCCTGAGTCACTGAGTCATCGAGTCATTATTTTTATGTTTACTAAAAACCCTGTTCCAAACTGGGGACATTGTTTCATTGCCCTCGGTCCTGGTTTCCCATTATAAATTCTGTATCCTTGTGATTCGAATGGTTCCTCTGTGGTGTTTCTCATTTCTTGGATCCCTGTTATTAAAATTTTCTTTGTTTATTTAGTTCATCTGTGAGCTCCTTGAGTTTTCCGGTCTGAAGTAGTGAGTTTATGTTGTGTGTTGAGCAAATTAAACATGCTATATAATTTATCTTTTTGTGTTTTAGTGTGCATTTGGATGGCTGCAAACGCTCCGATTCGTTGCTGTCTTCTAGTTGACTACCCACCGAATCCGATGTAGCCTTTTCCTGCCTTTTTGAGCAGGACGGTGGAATTTTTTTCCTAAAAGACCTTTCCATTTTTGACTGTCGAAGGTTGTCAACCTTAGTTGGAGCAAGCTCCGATTTACAACTCCGGTTGTTAACCGCAGAGGGTGTGTTTGGTCCGCGAGAGCTATTTTATTTCACTCAAGTCCGCCAGTAAACTGGTGAGGACTTCCCCATCCGCCACCTGGGACGCGCCACGTAGGAGTATCACCTCTCCTCCTATGACAGCATTTATTAAAATTATAGTTACCGGGTGTTTCAGCTGGTTATCTATAACGTCTACAAAAATTATGCAGGTTACACACAAGCATACACACGCACGCACACACACGTAGTTTTGCTCCATATGCTTCATTTTTTTTTTTTTTTTTTTTTTTTTTTTTTTTTTTTTTTTTACAGGAACTTGGGGGCCGGATCATCCATGATGGACTTACATTTTCAGTGCAGAATTGGAGTATCAACTATCGCGTATATTATACGAGACGTTTGCTCTGCCATATGGCGTAAAATGAAGTCAAAATGTTTTCCCGATCTCTCGAAAGATCCATGGCTTGCCTCAGCTGAAGGATTCCATAAGAGGGCGAACTTTCCTCATTGTGTGGGTGCAGTGGACGGGAAGCACATCAGAATTGTAAAACTCACTTCCAGTGGTTCACTCTACTATAATTATAAGAACTATTTTTCCATTCTGTTGTTAGCTGTTTGTGATTCGACGTACAAATTCTTATTTGTAGACGTTGGAGCATATGGGAAATCGTCCGACTCAACTGTGTTTCGTAATACAGTGTTAAATAGTAAACTACAAGATGGTACGCTAGATTTACCTGCACCAAAACAACTGTCATTGTCGTTTGAAAGACCTATGCCATTCATGTTAGTAGGAGATGAAGGTTTCGGATTGCCGACATTTATTTTGCGCCCTTATGGTGGAAAACGTGTGTTCAACTATAGACTGTGCAGAGCTAGAAGGTACATCGAGTATACTTTTGGAATTCTTGTAAACAAGTGGCGCATTTTCTATCGACCACTGGATGTTAAATTAGATTTGGCAGAGTCTATTGTGAAGACATGTTGCCTCCTCCATAACTTTGTGCGTTATCGTGATGGAATACAGTTTGAGGATACGTTAACTATTCAGGGATTGCAGGACATGTCACCTTCCTTGCTCCGTGGAGGAAATATTGCGAACGGTATGAGAGAAGATTTCGCAAATTACTTCATCAGCCCTGAAGGCGAAGTGCCATGGCAGCTGCAAAAAATCTAAGTGCTAGAAATGTTATGTGAACATTAATGTCGTTAGGCTTTAATGTTCATTGGAATTGCACATTTCAAATACAGTGTTCAATTATTACCATGTTAACTGAAACAAACCATACTGTTGCGCTCGCTGAACTGAGTAAAACTTGCAATTACAATTATAATTACGATGCAGTTTACTGTATTACAGTTGTGTGTACCTAATTGAACAGAACCCAAGCACGAGCACTGTTCTCATTCGGGTGTCAAAAACCTGTAAGTCAATAGTATTATGGTAAATAAATAAAATTCATGATTATAGTAACAACTTATGCGTACATTACTGTTCTGAATAATATTTTAACTGTATTTTTCGGACCATAAGGCGGAGCGCCTTAGACTACGAAAAGACGTACCCTTAATTTTGTTATGAAAATGTTGAAATAAATAGTTTTATTTTACTTTCATTCGCCCTGTAGGGGTGAGTACATAGTTTCTGCGCTCATCCATTTTGTCCATTCTTCTCGCATTGAGACTGCATAACAGTACACTTACTATTGGTAATGCAAAAGAAAAGGGGTGAGGGATAGCATTCTCCTTGTAGGTTATTAGCCTCGTACAGGGGTAGAAAATATATGTCGCTATTCTTGTGGTCCGAAAAATACGGTATTAAAGTGAAAAAGAATATAGAACTTACCAATTTTGTTTCTTTCATCTATGCTCTCTTCATCGAAATCAGGCACAAACTAAGTAATAATTTCTTGCCACGCTTTCATTCTCCTGTCTTTGTTACTGTAGTCACCGCTTTTCATACCCCAAATAACGGGACGACTTTCCGCTTCACTTATAAAATATTCTGTGTTGATGAACTCTGAATTCATGGCTGCATTGTGTGGAGAACGACTGGGCTCAGCGACGGCTGCCTGCCTGTTGGCAACTCTGCACTGTTGTGCTGTGCTGTGCCTGTGTCCCAGCGTGAACACTCCAGTACCAGAGCTGATGTGTGTCCGGCGGTGACCGCAGCCATCACAGGGTCGGTGTCCGTCACATGTGACTCAGGGCAGTGTCCCGGTGTGAATGCTCCAATTCAAACGAATGTATCTCTATCAGTGTCCGTCACGTGTGTGCCAGTGTGAAACGAGCCTAAGTGATCCACGATGTAAATCTTTCCGAGACCCCCTACATCACATCAGGAATGTGCGAGCTCTGATTCGAGATTACTCGCAAAGTTGTGCCTTTCTGACGGATGTAGGGATTTTCGCCACGAAACACCACCACCATGCCTCAAGGCTTGGAAACGTGAACAAGTCTACATTTGCAGTCCACATTGCAGAAGATCATTCGGTCAGTAACATTGAGTGTAACATCATATTACGTTCGGCAGAAAGACGGCCAATTATGAATCGGTCTGCTGATTAAGGATAACATCAGGGTCTCACCGACTTGCCTGACACTCCTTTCTGTTAGTCGTTTAGGAAAGTAGTTTGAGGTGTCAGGTCAGAGGGGTTCCCTGAACACAATTTCTGCACAAGGCAGCTCAATAGGCTGTGGAGTGCAGGGGTAGGCTAGCAATACAAATTACAAAGTAAAGGAAAAGAATATTAAGTCACTCAAATGATTGCTATTTGCCTGTTTAAATGTTTAACAGAAAGCCTTTTAAGAAAGCAAAACTAGAAAATGTGACTGATGAGTTAAAATCATGTTTAAATAGGCTCTGACCGAGCACATATTTTAAAACGAAATATTTCCTTTAAGGAACCAGCGATTAAAATTAATTACATAATCCTCGACAATCATATTACATTCAAGACGTTTAAGATTAAACAGTACTATATAACATCAGAGAGCTGTAGTCCCAAGTTTTAAGCAGCACATTTCAGATGGACTGCACTGCAACAGTACAATACAAGTCCCTCAGAGGATCTCCCCACACAGGAAGTTATTGCCGCAATCGACAAAATATCATTCCATGTACAGACCTTAAACAAACTAAAAGCTCTCTTAAGTTTGGTACAGTTAATTCCCTTTCAACATAACATACATCACAAGTCTAGCCCTAGGACGGCACGGACACCCCGCAATTTATCACGCGGAAAACTACAGCGATGCACCCATCACGTATCCTTACAAAATCCAGGAACAGAGAGCCGGCTCCCCAATAGCGGAACATTTAACCACGCGCAGCGTGCGGGTTTGCGGGATGCTGATCTCGCCCTTAACCTCAACACCAGTTCAAATACTAGTCAGCCTACAGTCTTGAACCACCGTACACATTCCTTCAGTTACTGCATAGAAAGCCAATGTGATAGGCAAACAGACCAGCATATGATAGAAGCTTATGAATAGTAGCCGTAAGCAAATTGCTTAAGGGTTGTCTAGTAATTTTTTCTAAACGTGAGCACAGCCACAATCGAAAGACAAACAACGCCAATCATAAGGACAGTAGCACATAAGCAGCAATGGTAACTTCTGCTTAGACTGGCTACAAATCAGCGCGTGATTTAACACACCAGAGTACAGTCTTTACAACATAACCATCAATACAATAGGAAATTACTCACACGTGTACTCCCCCACGATTTCGATTCGCAAAGCCATAGACAAAACGTGGAAAACGTATCACTTAGACCAACATGATGGTGCTCCCTCAGTTACCCCAAATAACTGACTCCCTTAGTTGCACAGCAGAGAACCAGACCTAATGAAACAGCCACAATTTTCGCCTCTAAATTGCCACAGTGCAACTGAGACTCAATCACAAATGTAATTTTACATCACCAGTTCCCGTATAGCGAATACAAGCGCCTGATTTTCACCCGTTTATAACGGCAGGCAGCAACACCGTACGGAAAAGAGCGTAGACACGAGCTCTTACCAATTCTCTTCTCCGAAAGCAGCCAACGCAACTCTCGGGAACCACTGGGACATCCAGTGCAAAAATCGTTACTCCTTCACACACATTACAGGACGCCCGCTTCCCACTGCTTACTTGCTACGGTGCCTTCCGTTCAGAGCCAAGCCTCCTTGCGATAGGTCCGGTCCCATACTCGCTGCGTCAACCCGACAGCCGTCTCCCACCACGCCCCGAAGTGCCTGAGTAACTCTCAGTGCTGCCTCCCCTTAGTTTGTCTGCAAGGAGAACAAGTGGAGCACGTCACAGCGTGACGAAGCCAAGTGTTTCCCCGGCAGTGGGGGCAGCACTGACTACCTGTCTACTCAGAATGGCGTCCGTTTCTTTTTTTGTGGTTTTAGGGCGCACAACTTCAACGGTCATTAGTGCCCAGACTACGTTAGGAATGCACCGCGAGGCACAAGTTTAAAACAGCAACTAAAAGGGAAAACACGATAAAAGACAGACTGACAGGCATAGGATTAAAAAAAAAACAGCATAATCAAATGTCCTTTGAGAGGGTTCTCAAATTGATAAAATGAAGAACGCGAGCAGCTGCTCGTGGGTCATCCGCTAAAATGCCATCCAGAGTACATGGCAGGCCAAGATCAAGACGCAGTGTACTAAAATCCGGACAGGACGTTAAAATGTGGCGGACCGTCAGCAATTCCCCACATGGGCAGAACGGCGCCGGCGTCAGCAGATGGCGGCGGCGATGGCTGAACCGGCAGTGTCCGATCCGTAACCGGGCCAAAACGACCTCCTCCCGCCGAGAAGGGCGTGAAGAGGTCGTCCGAGCCGTGGGGAGAGGTTTCGAGGCCCGAAGCTCGTTTGCCGTAAGTGGAGCCCAATCGGCATGCCACAGCGATAAAATGTGTCGACAAATGACCCTGCTACAGTCTGATGAAGGGACACAACAAGAAGCTGTCCGAGGCTGGAGGACCGCAGCCTTGGCCGCGGCATCTGCAGCTTCGTTCCCAGGGATACCGACATGGCCAGGGACCCACAAAGCTAACCGGAGAACCGTCGTCCGCCAGCAGCTGAAGAGAGCGTCGGATCCGGTGCACGAAAGGGTGAACCGGATACGGATCACTGAGGCTCTGGATGGCGCTCAGGGAATCAGAGCAGATGACGTAAGCAGAATGTCGGTGGCGGAAGACGTAAAGAACAGCCTGGTAGAGGGAAAAGAGCTCAGCTGTGAAGACCGAACAATGGCCATGGAGCCGGTATTTGAAACTCCGTGCCCCAACAATAAAAGAACAACCGACCCCTTCATTGGTCTTAGAACCATCTGTATAAATGAAGGTCATATTAATGAACTTCGAACGAAGTTCGACAAAACGGGAGCGGTATACCGAACCGGGGGTAACCTCCTTTGGGAGCGAGCTGAGGTCAAGGTGAACGCGAACCTGAGCCTGGAGCCAAGGTGGCGTTTGGCTCTCGCCCACTCTAAAGGTTGCAGGGAGTGAAAAATCAAGGTGCTGAAGGAGGCGACGAAAGCGAACTCCAGGGGGTAGCAGGGCAGAGACATACAACCCGTATTGACGGTCGAGAGAGTCGTCAAAAAAGGAACGATAAGACGGGTGGTCGGGCATTGACAGTAGCAGACAGGCATACCGACAAAGCAGTACATCGCGCCGGTAGGTGAGTGGCAATTCACCGGCTTCAGCATGAAGACTCTCGAGGGAACTAGTATAAAACGCTCCGATCGCAAGACGTAAACCCCGATGTTGTATGGAGTTGAGGCGGCGTAAGATGGACGGCCGTGCAGAGAAGTAGATGAAGCTCCCACAATCCAGCTTGGAGCGGACGATCGACCGATATAGGCGAAGTAGGACGGTTCGATCCGCTCCCCACGATGTACCCGTTCTCTAAATGTCCTCAGCTGGTCTCCACATGTCATATTTGGCTGCCCGTTGTACCACTGAGAACACTAAGTTTCCTGTCAAATGTAAGACCTAAAAATTTTGTTGGTCCCGTTGCTCTCCCATTCGTGGAGACGAGTCGTAAGGACGGTGGGAGAAACTCTTTGTAGCGCCAGAAGTTAATACAGACCGTCTTCTCGGCAGAAAAACGAAAGCCATTGGCGACACTCCAGCGTTCTCTTGACAGTCTTTACTCCTGAAGACAGCGCTCCACGAAACATGTGCGCTGCGCGCTGCAATAGACGGTAAAATCGTCCACGACAAGGGAGCCTGATACATCAGCTGGGAGGCAATCCATTATTGGATTGATCGCTATGGCGAAGAGAGCGACGCTCAAAACTGAGACACCTTTCGCCAGGAGAATGGGGTGCCACAGGGCTGACAGGACAGAACCCACGCGTACCCTGAACTGTCGATCCATTAAAAAGGAATGAATAAAAAGAGGGAGGCGACCGCGAAGGCCCCATGTATGCATGGTGCGGAGAATGCCCGCCCTCCAACAGGTGTCGTAAGCCTTCTCCAAATCAAAGAACACAGCCGCGGTCGAGCGCTTCCGCAAGAAGTTATTCATAATGAAGGTCGACAAGGTAACCAGATGGTCAACAGCAGAGCGGCGCCTACGAAATCCACATCGTACATTGGTAAGTAGGCGTCGAGACTCGAGCAGCCAAACCAATCGAGAGTTAACCATTCGCTCCATCACTTTACAGACACAGCTGGTAAACGAGATGGGTCGATAACTGGAAGGCAAGTGCTTGTCCTTCCCCGGCTTAGGAATCGGGACAACAATAGACTCGCGCCAGCATGCGGGAACATGTCCCTCAATCCAGATGCGATTATATAAGTACGAAGAAGAAAACCTTTACCCGCAGGAGAAAGGTTCTTCAGCATCTGAATATGAATAGAATCAGGCCCTGGAGCAGAGGACCGTGACCGCGCAAGTGCATTTTCGAGTTCCCGCATGGTGAATGGGGCATTATAACTTTCACGATTCGAAGAGCGGACGTTAGGTGGCCTAGCCTCCTCTGCCTGTTTTCGGGGGAGGAAGGCAGGGTGGTAATGAGTGGAGCTCGAAACCTCTGCGAAAAAGCGGCCGAAGGCATTGGAGACATCCTCAGGGGCCACAAGGACGTCATTCGCGACCGTCAAGCCAGGCTGATGAGTGGACCTTAGTGCCAGATAGCCGGCGCAGGCTACCCCAGACAACAGAAGGAGTAAAACTGTTGAAGGTGCTTGTGAAAGCAGCCCAGCTGGCTTTCTTGCTTTCTTTAATAATACGATGACACTGAGCACGTAATCGTTTATAATTGATACAATTCACCACTGTAGGGTGGCGTTTAAAGGTGCGTAAAGCACGTCGACGAGCACGTAAAGCGTCTCTACATGCTGCAGTCCACCAGGGGACCGGTACGCGACGTGGAGAAGAAGTAGGGCGAGGGATGGAATATTCAGCAGCAGCGAGAATGACGTCCGTGAGGTGTGCGACCTAACGATCACAGCTTGTGAAGGTTTTATCCTGAAAGGTCGCCCTGGAAGAGAAGAGCCCCCAGTCTGCCTTGGAGATGGTCCAACTAGAGGAGCACGGAGAGGGGGTATGCTGCAGGAGATGGGTAACACACGGGAAGTGGTCGCTCGAATATGTATCAGCAAGTGCATACCACTCAAACCGGCGTGCAAGTTGGGTAGTACATATAGAGAGGTCTAAATGGGAATACGTGTGAGATGTGTCCGAAAGAAAAGTAGGGGCGCCAGTGTTGAAGCAGACAAGATTGAGCTGGTTGAAAAGGTCTGCTAACAGGGAGCCCCTCAGGCAGGATGCTGGACAGCCCCAAAGGGGATGGTGGGCATTGAAGTCTCCAGTTAACAAACATGGGGCAGGTAGCTGAGCAACAAGTTGCATCATGTCTGCTCTGGTAACGACAGACGACGATGGAGTGTAAACGGTACAAATGGAAAATGTAAAAGTGGGGAGAGTAATTCGAATGGCAACTGCCTGCAGGCCGGTGTGCAACGTGATGGGATCGTAGTAAATATCATCCCGGACCAGCAACATAGCCTCTCCATGAGCCGGGATACCTACCACAGGGGGTAGGTCAAAACGCACAAAGGTGTAGTGTGCCGAGGCAATTTGATCGCATGGGCGTAGCTTCGTTTCCTGGAGGGCAACGACGAGCGGACGGTGCAAGCGGAGCAGCAACTTCAAGTCCTCTCGGTTGGAGCGAATGCTGCGAATATCCCAGTGAATAAGTGCCATCGTAAGAAGAAAAGGAAGATGAAAGAAGGGGGTCACCTCGAAGGCCGCTGAGGGCCTGGCTTCGAGCGAGCACTGCCGCCGCTATCAGTAGGCGGACAGTCATCGTCCATTGGTTCTAGAGGTTCATCGGCCATCTTGGTAAGATGGCTGGGAGGGGGAGCTTCCTCCGCCGGTGAACGGCCAGATGGTCGGCTACCAGCGGTGCGGCCAGGCGAAACGGATGACGGCCTGGGGTGGCGCAGAAGAAAAATACGCCGTGGCGGAGGAGAACTGTGCTTCCTATGAGCCTTCTTGGAAGGTCGTTTGGTGGAAGTACTGGTAGATGGCTGGGAGTTCGAGGTACGTAGGAAGTCTGCACGGGGCGGTTCCTTCTTGAAGGCCCGTGCATCTGACTTCTGGGTCTTCGTCTTGGCAGAAGCTGATGAAGGTGCTTGTGTCTGAGGGGTGACGGGAGGGAGAGGAGACGTCGACCGGGCGATCTTAGCACTGGCCGAACGGACGACCGTGGTGCTGAAGGTCAGATCGCATGTCTGGGTTGCCACCTCCCTGGTAGTCCGAGGAGAGGCGAGGACAGTACTGTATTTCCCCGCTGGGAGCAGCGTGGGCTTCCTACTAGCCAATAGCTTGCGAGCAGCCGAGGTGGACACTTTCTCTTTGACCCGAATTTCTTGGATACAGCGTTCTTCCTTATAGACAGGACAGTCGCGGGAGGATGCGGCATGGTCACCCTGACAGTTCACACAATGAGGAGACGGAGGTGGACAGTCACCCTCATGGGCATCCCTGCCACAAGTGACACATTTAGCCGCATTCGAACAAGACCGTCGAGTGTGATTGAAACGCTGACACTGGTAGCAGCGCGTAGGTGTCGGGACATAGGGGCGAACAGAAATAACCTCGTAGCCCGCCTTGATGCGCGATGGCAGCTTAACACTATCAAAGGTCAAGAAAAGTGTCCAGGTTGGTACAAGGTCATTGCTGACCTTTCTCATGACCCTGTGGACAGCCGTCACGCCCTGCGCAGCGAGGAAAGACTGAATCTCCTCGTCAGTCAATCCGTCGAGTGATCTAGTATATACCACACCACGAGACGAATTCAAAGTTCGGTGAGCCTCCACCCGGACAGGGAACGTGTACAGGAGTGTGGCTCGAAGCAGTTTTTGTGCCTTAAAGGCGCTCTCAGTTTCTAGTAACAAGGTACCATTACGCAACCTGGTACACGACTTAACAGTTCCGGCTATGGCATCTACGCCCTTCTGGATAACGAAAGGGTTGACAGAGGAAAAATCCTTTCCGTCCTCAGATCAAGAAACGACGAGGAACTGTGGGGCAAGCGGTAGTACTTTTGTCACTGGTGGCTGGTCAAGTTTTCACTAATGGGAAGAAGTCGAGAGAGAAGGAGAGAAAGCCATTGCGGAGGAATCCCCCATGATTGCCAGCGTCTCCGATGGCGCGCTCCTTCCTTGTGGGGACCCTCTCAGAGGGCACTCCCGCCTTAGGTGAATGTTTACACCTTAGGTCACACCTCCCTAGAAACAGAAGGAGGGACCAATCGGCATGGTCAGAAGGTATCAGCTCAGGCAATCACCCCTCCCCGGGCCTGGCCTTTACCAGGAGGTACGTGCGTGCCTTACTTGTCTACCCAGGGCGGGAATTACGCATTACCCCGTCACTGGCTACGCGTGGGTCGGCCTTCAGGCGCGCACAGGGAGGAAGGAAGAAGAGGAAAGAAAGAAAGAAAGAGAGAGAGAGAGAGAGAGAGAGAGAGAGAGAGAGAGAGGACAGTGTCTCAAATGCCGAGGCGGAGACCAGAGAAGGCAAGGAGAAGAAGGCAAGGGAAAGAGTAAGGAAGACAGTGAGATGGAGAAGAACAAAGAAAGGAACCAACCAAAGGAAGGAAGAAACCAGAAGAAGTGAAAAACCAAAATGACCACAAATATAGGTCGTGGAACCGTCCGTCTCCGGACGCAGGCTCTAACTACCCCCTTGAGGGGGTGGGACTCCTTTTAGCCGCCTCTTACGACAGGCAGGAATACCTCGGGCCTATTCTAACCCCCGGACCCGCAGGGGGGGGGGGGGGGGATAGAGCGACAAGTCCAATAATCTGATGGTGTCTGTACCGAAGGTCTTACAGTACGCACACCACATCCATACAATTAGCGTCGTCAATGTGTTGCATAATTATATTTTGCTTTTATGTATTCAAGTATTTATGTGAAGGGACCGGTTGGTAGGACATGTTTTGAGGCATCAAGGGATCACAAATTTAGCATTGGAGGGCAGCGTGGAGGGTAAAAATCGTAGAGGGAGACCAAGAGATGAATACACTAAGCAGATTCAGAACGATGTAGGTTGCAGTAGGTACTGGGAGATGAAGCTTGCACAGGATACAGTAGCATGGAGAGCTGCATCAAACCAGTCTCAGGACTGAAGACCACAACAACAACAAAGTAATGGTAATAAAATAATCATAATTACAGTGATACTACACAGGATTTCGTAGTTTTGTTCATGCACTGAATCCCGCTTATGAAATACCGAGTAGAAGGACTGTAACAAACGTAATGTTGCCAGCAGCACATGCAGCTTTTGTTGTACTTTCTCATTTGCTTCTGCAAGCCATAAAGACAATCTGTCTCATTAGAAGCTGACATCCAGAAATCTGTCACGTCACAGCCAAGTAACTTTAATCTGAGTTGTTCATTTATGAAGTGTTGTTGTAGTCTGAGCTGGTATCGGCACCACTGAAATGACTGCATTCCAGCAGTCCAAATTTGTACACAGCTTTAAAATTACAAATTTAATCAGTCTTGGTGACAAAATTTTAATGGTGGTCACAGCATTTTTCATATTTGGTGCATTGTCTGCTTCCACCATTCTCAAGTGGAAACATTTTGGTTGTTATGCTCGTACTCTTAATTTAGTTGTGCAGGATGCACTTAAAAATGTTCAGAAAGTCAAAAAAAAAACCTACAACTGTTTTAAGGAGGAGCAGCAGTGCAACAGCGCGGCTCTTAACATGCCGACAGAACAGTGGGAAAGTAAACATCAAGAAATTGATCCAGGACTTGCCCACAAGGTGGAATTCAACCCTGTTATGTTGGAATTGTTGAATTGTCAGAGGCAGTGAAAAATACAGTTGCCCTTAGTGACGGAAGTTCTGTGGGCCTGTTACAGTCAAATGATGAGTGGGAAATCTGCTCCGAACTCTGTTCGATTTTGAAACCGTTTGAGCAGGTTTCGAGGCAGCTCAGTGCAGAGGAGTACCATACTGGCAGCTTGGTAAGTTAATAATTTACTTTATTTGGCTCATGTACGTTCAATGTCATTTTATTGTGTACTTTTCTTATGTGTTGTGTAGTTAGCATATTTGTCTAAATTTTCAGGTTATAGTCCTGACACGTGGCCTTCTGGCAGTGTGTGACGAAATAGCCAAAATGCAGTTGCATGAAGTTTCAATGAAAGATGTTGATGCACTCAAAGAGGGGCTTACAAACCGGTTTTCGAATCTTGAGCAGAGCAAATCCATTGCCCTTGCTACCCTGGTTCTGAAATGCCAGCAATTTGAAACGTGGATCCAGCAGACAACACGAAGAAACAGTTAATATTGTTGCCCAGAAACTGTGGAAAAATGTAGGCCAGTAGGTATTCAGCGTTCAATCTGTTGAGCCAAATAATTTGGCAACTGAGTCCTTCTCTGTGTGCGGCATATTTGATAAATTAGTGAAACATGCACAGCCACAGGGCACAGTACAGTCATCAGTAGAAATGAAGATCCTTGGGTATATTTACTGATTTTGTTTCCACCACGCCAAACCATTGCAAAAGTAGTCCAAGAGAGATTTAATGTTGTAGGAACTTCAGTTTTTGAGAAGACCCTCTCACAAGGCACAGGACTTTTAATAAATGACAGTTTTTCTGTATTCGATGGCTTGAGATGGGTTCTTCTAATATTTCTGAATGCCAATGGTACCTGTGATTAACAATATACTGTGTTCTAATGATGTATCACTTACCAGCAACAGTGTCTAAACTTCTCATCAGAATAGTTGTACATGAACAAGAATAATTATCATCTTCAATATGTTTCGTACATGCATACACTCTGTTGCAGAAAATTCTGGACCCGTGTGAGGTTTGGTTGTGTTGCAAGTGCCTAGTTACCTCCATGAAAGCAAACAAGACCACGTAACTTTATGATGATTAGCAAAATGTACAATATGTGAGTAGTTTGGTGTTTCATAAATTCATGCTAAGAATAATTTTGCCAGAATAAGTTATTTAGGACTTATGGAATATGACTAGGAACATGAATCGGAGCCCAAACATTTTATTTCATTCACTTTGTAACTGTGCAAAGTTAAGTGTTATCATTCTTCAATATTGTTTTGGCAGATCAACATATAGTATATCTTAGTGCAATACATTATAACAGAGCATAAATCCTTACACTATAAAGGCTCACAAAAGAAGTAAATTTTAGTAAGCCCACAGTGTATGACAAACAAGTCATTTATCTTTTGTTGCAGATACTTTTCACTTACTGCAAGTATTTCACTTTGTGTTTTCTATGTCAATCTTTTGATGCTAGAGATGTACCTCACATTTATGCCAGTCTTGGAAGTGATATCAATGGTCTTTGTTATCATGTTAGTTTCTGTTTGTTGGAAACACAGATTTAGTTTTGTTGATACATGCACAGTAATGATCACATTTTTAACCAGAATTTCGTCTCTGAAGCATTAAATTATTCATCACCCACTACTACATTTCAATCTTATAGATCGTCAACTATTTGTTCATTCATTTGTCTACAGAAAGGTGACAGAGGAACAGGTCATACTGGTAGCAGTATGTCTGTGACTTGGATGGAGCACAGTTACTGATTTGATACCATTAAGGCACAAAGCTTTGTAATGATTAAAATGGTGAGTGAATGTAAGTTATTTCTGAAACATAGCATTTCTTTATACTAAAACCTACTTTAGAATATTACAAGTCGAGGTGCTCAAGATACTTCCAGTATTTAGATAGTATGCCTGTTATTTTTCAAGTGAGGACAGTCAGTCAATGATAATCCATGAGCTTAGGCTGAAGGAAAAAAATTCTATGTATGTAATAAAAGTTGATTATGTGTGATGATGTAGACATACAATAATCTGTTTTGTGATATGTTTTCACAAAGTTTATTATGTAAAAGATGTTGTTCAAAACTGGAATGAGCAAAGAATACCAACCAAATTTAAGACCAAAAAACCAGAAAGAGCCATGACCAGCGGTGGATCCCATGCAAGTTTGAAAAATTTGTTCCAAATGCACACTACAATCAACAACAAAAAAAGAAAATAATCACTGTTAGATATATGTATATGGGATGGTTCATTTTTAGCAGGAGACAGGAACATACAACTAGCAAATTTTGCTCTGTTATTTAGAACTTTTAATTAATGCAATTAAAAGAGCCACCTGCACTTTGAGAGGACTAAAATTGTTGTTATTGGATGAGTAATAAAATCTCAAGATTTGTACATGTTTGAAATGTTGTACTAGTATGAGTAAATCACATGCCCCACATACTAATGTTTCATGTAACCTGACGAGGCGAACCCAAGATTCAAGGGAGGAGGGGAAGGATCCCTCAAGACTGTGTGCGGTCGTTGTGCTACATGTTGCAGTTTTGAGGAGCTGGTTTTCCTTCAGACCGTGGGCAAATGCCAGAACGCAAGAGAAGTTTCCAGCTCAGCAAGTGCTCATTTTTATGAATTTGTCAGTAAAATATTGTGTTATAGGAAGCATTTTCCTTTTGGTATTTATCTACAACTTACATTATTACGACACATTTTTAATAAAAGATCTTTAACTTTCTTAAATATTTGCAGTCTGTGTAACTTGAAACACTGAATTAATTATGTGGAAGAAACAGCTTGTCTACATAACAATGTAACTGTTTACACCAACATTATATGATTTAATATTTACTGACAATGCCACATGTAAAATCATAGATAAATAAAATCTATTTGAATTTAAACAGAATACAGTAGCTTCCACCACATATTTGCACACTTATAATTTACTGAATTCAGAAGGATGTAGGTTGCAGTAAGTACTGGGAGGTGAAGAAGCTTGCACAGGATAGAGTAGCGTGGAGAGCTGCATCATCAAACCAGTCTCAGGACTGAAGACCACGACAGCAATTTACTGAACAGCTTCAGGAAATGCCATCTGACTGTGACCATGAGCACATATCCCCTGCAATAGCCACTGTCACTGCTCACTGTATTCACTAGCATTTCCTGAGACCACTTGCTAATGCACTGCTAAGGCTCTTACAAAGCTAAAACTGTGAAGAATTTAATGAAGTTTGTTCCTGCAGTTGCAGGTAAGTTCACCAGGTGAGAATGTACCTTTCCAACACCCAGTGTCTTTCTTTGAACCAAATTAAGAGCAAGGGCTGCAGAAAAGTTTAAAATTTGGAGATGAAGTTTATTAGAAAGATGAAATGTTAAACTTGGGTAAAGACTCCCATTGCAATGTGAAAAATTTTAATATCTGTTTTATGCATATGTTATTCCCTAAATGTAGCTGTATTTTGAAGAAGATGGTGACACAAAACCGCTGTGAATTGTTCAACTTGCTTGCTCCAATCCAGCCACTTGTTACATAGGAACTGGAAAAGGAATTGCAACTAAGTTTAAAATGCATAGGCCCTGAGACTTCATACTGGCCTCACGATCTAGGTGTTCGCCCTTAAACACCAACAAATACTTCAGTAATCCTGCCGAGATAAAGTTTGAGTATGAGGTTATTGGAGTTGTTTGTTAACTACACTATATTTAAAAAGTTATTAGCAACTTACTTTACATATTTAAAAAAAGTAAATCTGCCTCAGTGGTTTTAACTCTTATACAGTATGCACACACAGTTCCAAGCTGAGGCATATTACGAGAACATGCACATTCAGCACCAGTAATGGTTGGTCAGACAGGTGTAGCTGAATGTATTATATCAATAAGAAGCAGCACTGCCCATTTCTCCTGGAAATATTTAGAGACAAGTAACCTAAAAAATGTGTGCACAATTGTCATATTGGAAGCAGAATCAAATTCCTGTAGGCAGGTGGAGTATTTACCAATGTTAACATACCAGAACTCTGTTTCATTACACTTATAGAGATCTCAAAGACAATAGTATTGAATCATATGAATGCCTCACGTTTGTTCCGACACAGTTCAAAACTATGGAGAAAAATTTTACACCTGGCGTTCTAGATGGCAACAGCACACAAGAACATTTTGCTGACACTACAAGCACCTACGTAAGTTAACTGGAAGATCTCAGTGCAGTACGTGAAGGTACACCAGGAACAGTTTAATCAGGAATCATTTGTTTTTTCCCACTTTCATAACGGGCTCAAAATGACCTGGAACATAGCCCAAGGTTTTGTGTTACACCAAGCTTCTAGGCAAAGGGGGTGGGGGGGCGGTCGCATGTCACACTCTGTCGAAAATTTTTGGGTAAAGACTTGTTGCAATTTCCCACCATTTAATTATTGGTATAGGACGGCTTAAATGTTAACACGTGGAAAATATTTTATTTATTCACTCACTGTATTTAAAATCGCATAAGAACTTCAAACACAGTTCAAATTAAAGGAATGATAATCACTCATGAAATAATTGTGCATAATAAGTATGGCACTTTTAAACTGCAAATCCTCTAAGAGCTGTCTTGAATATTCACGATTCTCAAGAGAAGTGGATAGATACGTAAAGAAACCAGTAATCAGGGTCGGAACTGCGTCTGCAAAATTAAAAGGATTATTAAACATTTTTGCTGTCAGTAATATTACTAATTAGAAGCAATGTAATTGACAGTAGTATTTGCTGTCATGAAGGCCATTCAATGGGGGACATTTCACATTTGCAAGAACGATCTCATTTAAGTAATTAAGTTCATCGAAACACTTACACTGTCTTCGTCAGACGAGAGGTTAGTTTCTAAAGGCGCAGTGGCTGTTGACGATAATATTTCGAATTATCGCTTTACTGAGTGACTGAAATGTAGTTAGGGTACCTGTGAACGTAACAATACGTTAGAATTTTTCTGAACACGAACTATTACGGTACTGTTTGGCTACTAACATATTACACTATTAAAATTTTCACAATTGTTTCTTTGATACAAAAGTAAAGCCAACGGAAGAACAATTGTGAAACACACTAATGACAGTTTTGTTGAGATGCAATTTTCTGTGTGAACACATGTAACTTTTTGATTCGGAGATAAGTCGCAGAAGTCGCAGAAGTCGCAGTGGTAGAGTGCGGAGGGATACAGGAGCTGGATTCCGTAACTGCGACAAATCACAGTTAAGAATAACAGATACTGAAAAGTAGCATTCACAGAGATCACTGATATCGAAAAATCGCAGTTTTTCCCAACGGCCGGAGCGGAAGCTTCTGGAATAGTGATGGGCTAACCACCTACACGCCGCCACGCGTTTTGTCAGCGAGTCCCCGTGTCTTGTCCTTGTCCTCGGCCACGTGGCTGCCGCTAAGCCGCGGTCCACCCGCCTCGGGTTTCCAGACCAGCTTACGGGCGCTGCTGTCTTCAGCTCTCAGGCCTGCCTGCCTGCCTCGCTCGTGTCTTTCCCGTTCTCCTGCCAGCCCCCAGTCTCCGTCCGCTTCTCTATCGCCCAACGTGCAGATATTCTGCTACAAATTAACATCCCTGGCCCATGTCAGTATCGTTTACGGTTTCCTGTCGCGATGTTTATACTATTAAAGGGTCTTGTTTAGAGAGCTGTAGTTGTAATGTGGCTCAAAATGATGCCACCTTACACCAGCCATCGCACGTTAGAGGAATGGAAACTAAATGTGAGACTGTATTGTCTAGTTTCCACGAATTAGTTTTACGAACTACGATCATTCGATAAATTTAAATACACGACAGCGAGAATGTGGCTATTCAAAGGACAAAGAAATCCAATCGTCAAATGTTAATAAATCGTATTGTGATACTAAATATTACTTCCATTTCAGTAATTGTAGAACTTCATTAGAATATCCTGCATTTAATTACATTTTTTGGGAGAGATTATTGAATGTACTGTGACTTATGTAAACAGGTAAACACATAGTCTGACTGAGTGAAAAGAATCTGTTCTGCGCAAGGATATCAGGGCCTATTAGAGTGACAGTCTGTCTTCACAGCATTGGCACCAAGAACACACACCGCCCCGAGAACTCATCGGAACTGCAGACCCTCTCGCATTGACAATCATGGAATCACTGCCCAGAGTTGATACTGTACTACTTGACGGCTTCAGTGGCGCTTATACTGTCACGTGTACACCCTTTGTTAAACTTTGAGTAAAGTGAGAATACTAACACCGAAATGTGCCAGGACTGACTGTCACGTATGTTGTGCCATACTATATTTATTTCACTCTTTCCTTGTGTTTTTTACTGTGAACGTAATTGGGTGACCAAACTCCAAAGTTTAAATTATTCTTACGTTTAACTACACGTAGCTCATTCACCACGTGCGACTTGTTTGTGAGGATGACAATGTTAGTAGAGTGTGTGTTATGCGGGTTCAAATGTATCAATTGCTGATTGTGACCTTTTGATGTCTCAGTGTTCTAAGGTTCATAAAAATCACATGCACAATAACTTCAAATTCTTTCACAAGGTTCAAAATCTGACCATCTGAAAGGGATTCTGAGTGACTGTGTTAAGACTAGCATGGGCTTCACAGTGATACTTCTTCACCTAAGTTACAGAATATATTAATTGAGGAGAAAATTTCCAATCTTTCATTTCGTGTGAAAACTTTCTCCCGAAACGTAGATTAGTGACTTTAATTGCAGCCTGGTTCACGTCGAAGTACAGTAGGTTTCGCTCGGCTTCCCTACTGATGATATGCTGAGACAATGTTCACAGGTAGGTGCAGGTTCGTCGTAAAGGGACGGAAAGAACCACGCCGCCGCAGAGTGACAAAGTGTGTTTTGTTTCGTGTACTCAATTCTAGAAACAGTGCTAACATTTTTGGGTCAGATTTACAAGGGGAATTAAAAAAGCAATGCGACACATTTATTTTCTGAAAGCAGGTCAGTTTTATTCAGAATTTCATATTATTCCCCATTTATTTGGCTACAAACCCTAGTTTTCAGCATCATCTACATCTACATACATCCTCCGCAATCCACCATACGGTGCGTGGCGGAGGGTACCTCGTACCACAACTAGCATCTTCTCTCCCTGTTCCACTCCCAAACAGAACGAGGGAAAAATGACTGCCTATATGCCTCTGTACGTGTCCTAATCTCTCTTATCTTTGTGGTCTTTCCTCGAAATGGAAGTTGGCGGCAGTAAAATTGTACTGCAGTCAGCCTCAAATGCTGGTTCTCTAAATTTCCTCAGTAGCGATTCACTAAAACAACGCCTCCTTTCCTCCCACGCGAGTTCCTGAAGCATTTCCGTAACACTTGCGTGATGATCAAACCTACCAGTAACAAATCTAGCAGCCCGCCTCTGAATTGCTTCCATGTCCTCCCTCAATCTGACCTGATAGGGATCCAAAACGCTCGAGCAGTACTCGAGAATAGGTCGTATTAGTGTTTTATAAGCGGTCTCCTTTACAGATGAACCACATCTTCTCAAAATTCTACCAATGAACCGAAGACGACTATCCGCCTTCCCCACAACTGCCATTACATGCTTGTCCCACTTCATATCGCTCTGCAACGTTACGCCCAAATATTTAATCGACGTGACTGCATTAGTAGTGTAGTGCTTGACACAGTGTTCAAACATTACGGGATTCTTTTTCCTATTCATCTGCATTAATTTGCATTTATCTATATTTAGAGTTAGCTGCCATTCTTTACACCAGTCACAAATCCTGTCCAAGTCATCTCGTATCCCCCTACAGTCACTCAACGACGACACCTTCCCGTACACCACAGCATCATCAGCAAACGGCCGCACATTGCTATCCAACCTATCCAAAAGATCGTTTACGTAGATAGAAAACAACAGCGGTCCTACCAAAGTTCTATGGAGCACTTCAGATGATACCCTCACCTCCGATGAACACTCACCATCGAGGACAACGTACTGGGTTCTATTACTTAAGAAGTCTTCGAGCCACTCACATACTTGGGAACTACTCCCATATGCTCGTACCTTAGTTAGGAGTCTGCAGTGGAGCACAGAGTCAAACGCTTTCCATACAATGTGATGGTGTCACCTTAGTGAAAAGGCCAGTACGCCCATGTTTTAGTGGCCCTGGAGCCCACGCCTCGCTCCGTCAGTAACCTCCCCGACGTCCATGTACTGCTTCCTGTGGAGTGAATCCTTCACTGGGCCAAACAGATAGAAGTCGGAAGGTGCGAGGTCCGGGCTTTAGGTCAGATGAGGAAGAACAGTCCGGTGAAGTTTTGTGAGCTGCTCTCGGCAGCGCAGAATTGTGACAGCCTTTGTGTCGTTATGGAGAAGGAGAAGTTTGTTTGCATCTATATTGACAACTACACTGAAATCATTTCTTTAGTCTCCTGAGCATAGCAGAGCTGACTGCAGCCAGTCAGCTGCTAATTGGCTCAGTTTGACGTCGTTCCAGTGATGACAGATGCTTCGTCCGGTGACTCAGTACGGTTTTGCTCACTGCCAGGTCTTCGCATACATTCTACAGATGCCTATGAATATCTGTGACGCTCTCGTTTTCTGCCAAAAGGAACCCAATGACAGCTCTCTGTTTGGAACCCACCTCCTTATGCACACCAATTTGAAGGCTGCGAGGTGCCGGAGCTAGCAGTGTATTTAACACTAAATTCTTCTAGAATCTACATATGTAAATGATGCTCTAAGCCCCCCCTATTCTAACTCCGCGTATATTTTTTTTATCCATGTGCAACAGCAAAAGTCGAACTGACTGTAATCAACACTGCAAGTGGAGTAGAAAAGAGTTTGGCACCTGCAATAATGTAATTTGATAAATAAGTTAAATAAAGGAGGGTTTCATTAACGTAGTGAGAAATGACAGGGTAGCTCTACCGATTAACAGAATGAAAGTTCTGTCCAAAATAACAATATGATTTATTAAGACTAAACACAAAATAATAAACAAAAACACATGAAACATTTATAATACTTCAAATTGGCTCAAATTGGATACTCAAACAAACGCTGTGAAGGTGAAGTTGTCCCTAAACTAGATTGTGAGCCAATTCCTTGCCACTCAAATCTTAAGAGAGACACACAGCTAACACAACATTAATTGCTGCTACCCAAGACAGAACAAAGTTAGAAAAAGACGAACAGGCACGCTCTGCTGAGCTCTGATTATCACCTAGGAAAATCCCTATCTGCCGGTGCTGCGGACATACATTACCAAACTGTCTTCTTTGGTACGCCAGATCGTGTTCTGGCAGTTGAGGCGATGGCTGGTTGCTTCGACGTCCTGTCGTGGTGATGACAATGTCGTGAGTATAGCCCGAAACGAATTATCCTGGCCTGGTTGTTCCAGACTAAAGACTTCCTAGCAATACAAATGCGCCTCTGAGGGAGACGAAGAAGGCTCGCCTCACACTCAATGACGGTACAGTGATTGATTTTAACAAGCAAAGTCACACAGTAACTCCAATACAGTCAACTTTAGCCAAAACTGCTCAAGACAGACAACATAGGCCGCTTGTACGCAGAACGCTCAATTGCCAACTGTACTCGCTGAAGTTTCGACTTCAACGTAACTTTCCAACTTCGTCAAACAGTTACAATTAAATAAAAGTATATTAGACAGCCAACGGAAAGCAGGCTGTCCAGAGCAGCGAGAGCTCAGTCGTGTAACCTACTTCGACCGAAAGGTGAGAGCAGACTCCCACAAGAGCACCCGTACAGGCCGAACCCAGAACATTCCCACCCCCACGACAGTGGCCGTGGTTAAACGTTCCAATCACCAACTCGAAAACCGGCGGAAAATTCCACTCCAGCGAAGAAATTGGCGCCAAGAATCTCCATTGGTGGAATGGTAGTGTTCCGGCAATGATTTTGCTACGTCACGGAGCTATGCCCTGAGCAAGCCAATCACAGTTACTATATGGCAGAAAACGCGGGAATTTGCGCGCCAAGGCTGCTTGGGAACACAAGTCATTCCCACGCCTCGCTGGTAGCCCGCCAGAAAGTGTTTTCGCTAAGTTTCTGCGAAGTAACGGAACCTCTAGCCCAGCCGCTACTTCAGGCCCCTGCGGGCGTGTCTCTTGACAATGTCGGCGTCTGGAAAGCATTCACTCGACTGCCTCCCACCCATCGGCTTAACCCTTTCGAGATCAACAGAGCCCGCCTGTCACCGGACCACCCGGGTGGCGAGAGACGCTGCGTGGGAAGTCCGCGTGTGAAGGAATAGCAACTTTTCACCGCATGCAATTTGATATTTCTATCTTACGATTTTCCTCTCTGAGGGGACTCATGCCACCTCTCAAGGCTACGTATAGTGCTCCCACGTACTGGAACTTTGTGGACTAATCCTGCTTCAGCCCCTATAGTTTCACATTTTTTCAAACAAAATTTGTTGAGAAAAAAAATTTGTTCCATTATTTACCAAACAGCCCTCGCATTTGATTTGTCCGACTTGTATGTTTTACATATCGGTGTTTCGATGCCTCACACTACAAAAGTCAGTAACACTAGTAAGTATGAAAAACTGATTGAACCAGGATTAGGAAGAGCTAAAGACTTTGAAGCACACATTACACTGAGGGACACACAGCCACGATTTCTTCGCGCACGGCTTGTCCCCCATGCACTACTTGAGTAAGTTGCTCAGTAACTGCAAAGATGGAAACACAGAAACCGTTTCTGCAAGTTAATGGGCTTCACCATTCACCATTCATCAGTCTAAAGAAGCCATCAGGTGGTTTATATCCGTGTAAAGAGTCAGTAAATCCACAAACTGTCACAGATTCTTTTCCTCTTTCTCATATGGAGGAAGTAATTGACTATGTATCTGCTGTGTCCCTGTCTCTCATTTACCACTGGACGAGCAGTCCATGCAATACTAACACTCACTTAGCTTTGTTCCAGTTCCAAAGACTACCATTTGAAAGCACTTCAGCTTCTGCAATTTTTCAGTGTTTCCTGGAACAGTTAACAGCAAACGTCCCTTCTTGTACAAACTATATGGACAACGTTGTAATTGTGAGTAGTATGCTTGTCGAATATTTAGTAAATTTAGTGTGCTCATTTCAGGTTCTTTCTGTGGTGCAACAAAGAAAAGTGCTCCTTCTTGGAGGAAGAACTGAACTACAAAGGTCACGTAATTAATGCACAGGGTATTCACCCTACATCGCACCTCACTGCGCTTAGAGATCTTGTGGCGCCCAGTAACATTTAGGGGCTCCAATCAGTCGTGGGGAAGCTGACCTGTTATATAAAAGTTATTCCTAACACTGCCATTGTGTGGTGCAGCAATTTTCACATTCTTTGCACCACACACAACATTTTTCCGGCCTACCAGACTGATTTTCAGCAATTAAAGGATGCATCATTCCCAAGCAGTACATGGTATGTCTCTCCATGTGAAAGATTGTGGAATTAAAACTTCCCCTCATTCGGATCTCCTGGAGCGGAACACATTGAGAGTAGACATATTTGAAAGGAAGAAAGGGACAGTGAAGGGAGGAAAGATAAGAATTGGAACATGGAATGTGAGGACACTTTTGCATTCTCTAGCTTTCCTGCTTGCAGAACAGGAGATGAAAAGGAACAGATTAGATGCCCTCAGTTTGTGTGAAATGAGATGAGGAGAGAATGGGGAGATAGAAAGTGGAGATTATAAACTCTTTTACTCAGGGGAAATCAAGAGTGGTGAAAACAGAGTAGGAATATTGATAGGGCAAAAGTTGAAAAATAAGATCATGAAGGTACAATATATTGATGGAAGACTGATGATGATACGACTGAAGGGTAGTTCAAAAGATTTGGTATTAATACAGGTATATATGCCAACCAGACAGCACAGAGATGAGGAAGTGGAAGAATATTATGAGAAAATACAAGAACTTAACGCAGGCATTTCTATTTTCTTTCTCGATATCATCATGGGGGACTGGAATGCAGTGGTGGGTGAAAGAAGAGATGAAGATACAGTAGGAAAATTTGGATTAGGAATAAGAAATGAGAGGTGAAAGACCAAATAATGTTACACATGGATATCAATTAGTTTCTGTAAAGAAAATTCATTAGTAGTGAGTAACGTCTCCTTTTGCGGTGTTCAAATTTGAATAGGGAAATATATCAGCTGGACTACATTCTGATACAAAACAGGTTTAGGAACTGTTTGCTAAAGCTTATCCAGGAGCGGATATAAATTCATTCTTCAGACCACAACCTAGTGATGGGAGAAATACAAGTGAAGTTGATAAAAGTTTCGAGAGGTAAAGCAAAGAAAAGACTAAACATAGAAAGACTCAAAGAGATAGGAAAGGCATCAGATTTGGAGAACAGATTTATGGAAAAATGGAAAAGAGGTAGTGTTGATGAAAGTGTTAATGACAAGTGGATAAAAATGAGGAAAGGACTCATGGACTCTGCCAAAGAAGTACTAGGAATTAGAGTATCCCAAAGCACCAGGAAAGAATGGGTAACAGAAAACATGTTGAAAAAGATGGAAGAGCGCAGAAAGTGGAAAAGTGTAGAAACTGAAGAAGGCAAAAAGAGGTACAGGAAACTGAATAATGAATTACGAAGAGAAACTGAAGAAGCAAGAGAAAAATGGATGAAACAGAAACGCGACGAAATAGAGAAAATGGAGAGAGAGGGAAAGTATGAAATGATGTATAGACTGGCTAGTGAAATAGTTTTTGAACGTAAAAGACAGAGGAATGACATGGAAATAGAAAGAGCGGAAGGTACTCTAGCAGAAGAACCGCAGGAGGTTTTGAACAGATGGCAAGAATATATTGAATGTCTGTATAAGGGGGATGAAATGCAAAGCGAAATTAAGGTTGAAGAGGAGCAATATGTGCCGGAAGATGGATCTTGGAAGCAGAAGTAGAAAAGGCGCTGAAGGGGATGAAGAATAGGAATGCATGTGGAATAGATGATTTGCCAGCAGAACTGTTGAAGAGTCTGGGAAACAAGGCAAGAAAAGAAATAGGCCATTCCCCATTATCGTATATCCCGTTACAGAGGTAGACTGAGGACTTCGCTGCACCAGTTATGATACCAATAGAGGAAAAGAGAAAATCTAAAAAATCTCAAGAGTACCGGACCATCAGTCTAATTTCTCATGCAGCTAAAGTCTTGCTGAGAGTGCTGAATAGAAGGTTATATGGCAAGCTGGATAGAGGGATTGCAGAGGAGCAGTTCGGATTTAGAAGAGGAAAAGGAACAAGAGATGCTATTGGCCTGCTAAGAACTATAAAAACAGCAAAGATTTCTCTATCCTTTTCTAAATCTATAGGGGAAAGATATATGGAAAAGGCTTTTGACACAGTGGAACAAGCTGAAGGATATTTTGAAGAGGAAAGGAGTAGATTGGAAAGAGAGACGACTGATACAGAATCTATATTTACACTAGAAAGTAAGGATAAGGATAAGGATTGGAAATGAAATGTCAGGAGGAAGCAGCATTGGACAAGGTGTTAGTGGGGAAAGGCAACAACCTTGTCTGTTGTTTAATGTATACCTGGAAGAGATTATTGCGAAAAGCTTAGATGGGAAAAGAGGAATATGTATTGGTGGAAAGAGAATAGAATGTATAAGATTTGCTGATGACATGGTATTAGTGGCAGAAAGTGAGCGGACAGTGAACAAAAAGCTCAAAGATCTGAATGAAGCTTGTGTGGAATATGGGACGCAAGTAAACACAGCAAAAACAAAGAGTATGCTCATCAGTACAAGACGCAGACTGTCCAATATTAAAATAGGACAATCTACCATTAGCCAAGTAACTGAATTTAAATATCTCGGAAGCACAATAACTGAAGACTTGAGATGTCACCAGGAGGTGAAAACTCGAATTGCCATAGCGAAGGAGGCATTCAACAGAAAGAGGAGACTCTTATGTGGCAAATTAGATAAAACATTTGCCAAGCCTTTTCCTTAGTCCTTTGTCTGGAGTGTGGCACTATATGGGGCAGAAACATGGACGCTGAGACGGGAGGATGAAAAAAGGATAGAAGCATTTGAGATGTGGATGTGGAGGAGAATGGAGAGAATAAGCTGGATGGAAAGAGTGAGTAATGAAAAGGTATTGGAAAGGGTTGGTGAGAGATGTCTGCTGAAGGTTGTAAGAGAAAGAAAAAAGAACTGGTTGGGACATCCATTGAGAAGGGAGTGCTTGCTAGCAGATGCTTTGGCAGGATTGGTTTGTGGGAGAAGACTGAGAGGAAGAAGGAGATACAAGACGATAGACGACATAAAGGGAAGAGGAAATTATGCAGACCTGAAGAGGATGGCAGAAGACCGGACAGCCTGGAGAACGACCATGTAAAAACCTGCCTTTAGGCAGAACACTGATGGTGATGATTATCATTAAGTTGTCAATGTCTGATTCATTTTGATCCAGCTGCCGGCCGCGGTGGTCATGCGGTTCTAGGCGCTCAGTCCGGAACCGCGCGACTGCTACGGTTGCAGGTTCGAATCCTGCCTCGGGCATGGATGTGTCTGATGTCCTTAGGTTAGGTAGGTTTAAGTAGTTCTAAGTTCTAGCGGACTGATGACCAGAGATGTTAAGTCCCATAGTGCTCAGAGCCATTTGAACCATTTACAATATGAGCCATTTTTTTTTTTTTTTTGATCCAGCTAAGTCCATTGTGTTAGCTGTTGATGCATCTTCTTATGGACTGGAGTTCTGCTCTCTCGTAAAATTGGTTCTTCTGATAGACCTATTGATTTTGCCTCAAAAACTGTTAACAGAGTGCAGTGTAACTACAGTCAGCTAGAAAAAGAGGCACTTGCCATTATCTACAGTATTATAAAATACCACCGACATTTGTACAATCAGAAGTTCTATTGCTGACAGATCGTCATTGTTCGATGGCCTCGTTCGACAATGCCACGCTCGTCCTACCCCGGACAGCGCAAAAACTGCTGAGTTAGGCTCTGAGATTGTGTAATTATCAGTATGAGTTGTTGTACAGGCCAACTGTTCGATAAATGAGACAGGAAGTCAGCATTTGAGTGTCGGTCACCTCTTCAGGTTGTTTTGCAATATGTGCACCATTTGTGGCCATGTAGTTCGAAAGAAATTCCCCACCCAGTGGCGTATCCTACTTTTCAAGTCGTCACATGCTGTTCGTGCTACTGGATGTTCTGCTGTCGCCTACAGAGAATGACAAAGTGTGTGCGACGATTCCTCGCTCCCTTCGGCAGGAAATTTTGTCTGTATAGCATCGAGGTCATTGGGGTGTAGGTCACAGAAAGAAACTATCCAGACTCAGCAGAGAACAGGTGAACAGGTTGCGCAAATGACAGCTTGTTGCGAGTCTTATGCAGAGCATCAGTCAGCTCCACCACGACACCTTTTAGGCAGTGCGTTTGTATTGATTTCGTGGGCCTGTTCTGGAGCAAGCAATGGATATTAGTGGTTGATACTTAGAGTAAGTTTCCTTTTGTTGCCATCGTACATCCACCACTACTGAAAGCATTGTATCGGTTTTGTCTTCCAGTTTTTGTCTTGAAGGTCTTCCAGAGGTCATTATCTCGTAAAAGGACCACAATTCGCATCAGCTGATTTCTGAAAATTTTGTGCTGCCAATACGACTACTACTACGTGATCATGCCCAGTGGACCGCACGCATCTACAAGTTTCCTCCTCCACTGTACTCTGTCCATTGCTGCTATCCGCCATCCGTCCACATCTATTGACACTTGGAGGGATGGACTCCATGAAGATTTAAACCAACGCTTCTCGGGTCTCCCTGGCGGTCTCTTTCCTGTAGGTGTGAAATCCAGGTGCTTCTGAGGCCATCTGTCATCCTGCATCCGGGACATGTGGCCGGCCCACTGCATTCCTTTGGCTTTACCAGCAGCCAAAGATAGCAGGAGCTGTCATAGTTCCTCGAGCTCTCGGTTGCATGTGACCCGTCTGGTTCTGGATGCAGATACAGGGGAATGGAGGGAGATCTTCCGAAGCACTTTCCTCTCAAATATGAGGAGCTTATGGAAGTCCTGTTTCCGGATACTCCATGTCTCACAGCCATATAGAACAACAGGCTGGGTCAGGGTTTTGTACAGTCGAATCTTGAACTATTTGGAGAGATATTTGGACTGAAGCAGTTGTGCTAGGCTGTGGTAAGATTGGTTTCCTGCTTGTATTCTGGCATTGATCTCTGCTTCACATGACGAGTTCTCAGTGAAAACTGCCCCTAGGTATTTGAATTCTTGCACTCTCTTGTAGGAATGGTCCCCAACCTGCAGTGATTGTAGATGATCAGCAGTCTGACTTTGACCACGCATCATAACGAGGTACTCTGTCTTGGCTTCGTTTATGTTTAGCCCAAATTTGCTGGCAGCCTCCTTTAGCGCTTTGGTCATTTGATCCAATTCCTCTTCCGACCTAGAGAGTAAACAGATGTCATCTGCATAGGCTAAGTATGCCAGTCTCTTTCCTTCGATTTCAATCCCTTCATTCTCTTGGAAGGTCCCGTGTACAATCTTCTTGAGGGCAAAGTTGAACAGGATAGGGGACATATGCTATGTGACAACTGCACCTTTTCACCCTCAGTCTAACAGTGAAGCAGAGCGGTTTGTTTGAACATTTGTTTAGCTTTTAAAGAAGCTGCATTCCTCTCGCACATGGGAGCAAGCTTCACGGTTTTTTTGTCTTCCCAGCATTCCTTTCCACAAGATGGGACTTCACTGACAGAATTGTTATACGGTCATAGACCACTATTGCATCTACTGTGGCCAATTTGTTTCACCAACAACAACAATTTCTTCCACCAAGCAAGACAAGTTTCAGCCACAAGATGAACTCTTCTACAGAGTTTCTGTAAGGAAACAGCTCCGGGAGCATGGAGCCATTACAAAAGCTGTCGACATTTTTCTTAAATCGTCCGAGGTTCTAACGGCCTGCAGCAGCAAAACCAACAAAATAAGCTGTGTTGCGCGTGCGAGTGAGTCAGTGATTCTGCTGCAGAATGCTCGAAGGTGTCTCCGGCATGCAGCCGGGTTGACTGGTCGTTGTAGAACGAATTTTCGAAGGCGTAACGTGCCATCATCATCAGGTTACCGCTGTTGACTGACGTCCTAGGCCGGCGGGTGGTGTGGTATATATACCTGTCGCCTCTCCCCTCCACTGACTCCTCGTATGGACCGAGGAATGTGCAGGCCGCGGTGGTGGGGGTAGCTCGCGCTGACGAGATGGCTGGTGGGCGTCAGTACGCATGCCGCCTTCGGCGGGTGTGGTGCCCCGTTTCCGCTGCTCCTGCAGAACTTTTATTGCTGGATTCCACGCTTGGCTGAGTTGAAATCCGTTGTCCTTGTTAATAAGGTTCTCGTGCAGCCGGATTTCAATTGCTTCCTTGTATACACAGTCCCAAAAGTGATACGTGTTGTGCAGGACTTCTGTGTTCTCGTATTTCGTACGATGATTTGTCTTGACGCAATGTTCTGCGATTGCAGATTTTGTAGGCTGTTGTACCGAACACAAACGGCACACCTATGTCCACCTTTCCTCGATCGTGCGAATGGTTTGGAAAGCGTATGTGGGGCAGAGTCCTAAATCGTCCTTCACTGTCCCTACAAGGGACTCGATCTTTGGCGGTGGGCGGTAGACGCTTTTGATGTTATGACATCCTAGAATCCCGCCTATTTTTCCGGATACATTGCCCACGTACGGTATGTAGGCTGTCGCTTTCGGTGGATCGTCATCAGGTATCGGCTGTGGTGTGGTCTTCTGCTCGAAGGCGCGTCGAATTTGGCGGTCACTATAGCCGTTCTTCTGGAACACATCCTCGAGGTGGTCTAGATCCGGTTTTAAGCTTTGTTCATTGGAGATCACACGAGCTCCATGAACCAATGTATTTAGTACTCCTTCCCTTTGTGATGGGTGATGACAGCTGGAGGCGTGAAGGTACAGATACGTTTCGGTTGTCTTCCGGTAGACGCTGTGTCCCAGTGTTCCATCGGGCTTTTTCTGTACCAGAACATCCGGGAATGGTAGCTCCCCATTTTCCCCACCTCCATGGTGAGCTGAAATTGGGGGTGGATAGAGTTCAGATGTTGTAAGAACAGCTAGAGCTTCTCTTCCCCGTGAGGCCAAATGATGAATGTTCAACCCATTCCCAGGTGACAGGAGAGAGCAGGGACGCCAATTCTAGATGTAGGGAAAAAGGTTTGCGCCCTACGGAGTCGAGCTGGTGATGTGTGTCTCTGATACGTTCACGCACTAGGGCCAGGCTAGCTCTTCTGGTAATTCGGTTCGCCGCAGGTGTCTGGATATGACGTACGGATATTTGTTCACGGATCCAGCGTGATGCTTCATTCCACATAGCTGTGTGTGTCTGCCCATTGCAGCTAACGCCACCCACTGTGATGCACACGGAGGTCGAAACCCCACCACTGCCGCCATCACCACTTCCGATGTCACCTCTGTTGGCACCTGTGCAGTATCCCGAACCGATGTCCGTAGATGTGCTGCACCCGGAAGGTCGTCACACCACTCCGGAAGATCACTTTGCCGTTCGACTGACAAAAGTGTCTTCAGCTCTGGGTGCAGGTTTGCACGGCGCGACCGGTTTTTCAGCCAGTGTTCGCAGTCACCCACAAAGTGAATACGGGGGTGCAGGCAGGGATCTGTCATCGGCCGCTGTTCCACTCCCCGTCTCCACATTCGGTCCTCACAAGCCCTCACCACCGCCCCAGTTGTCCGGCATTCGCCGTGTAGGGCAGTGGGACGTGACATTTGCCACACTTGCCCCTTTGCCAGGTAGCGATTCCTGAGTTAAGGGACGCCCTTCCTCGTACTTCTTCTGTCCGCTTTCAAACCGCCGTCACCACATCTTACTCGATACATCCAGTACGTAAGGGACCTTCTTCTTCGACAACTTGGCCAAATACAGAGCTTCTTTTCCGAAATCTAAATATTTGTATCTTTTGGGAAACGAAAGCAATTCCGACGATTACGTCAGTATGTAATTAGTTCTGCCAAGCATAAATATAGACCCCTCTTTCTATCACAATCAGTAAGCGTGGAAGCAAGCTACCGTACAGACACAGTCCATGGCCATGGGAGGAACAAGAAAGGTATGCTGTAAACAGAATGCGAACGTACGCTAACCATTTCTTTTTGATCGGTGCATCTGTGCCTACTTTCATTGCTACAACTGCATGGCCAAAAGACAATAAAGAAAGAAGAAATGGGTATGTGAATGTTTGAAAAGGACGACATACTCCATATTAATTTATTCTAAAATCCGATATCCCTTGCGGCGAAACATTAGTTAATAAAGTGTAGCGGGACATTGTTCAAAACATGACTGTACGTCGACTTTAGATGACATGTCAATTTTAGTCATAGATGTTGTTATCTCTGTTTATGAACGTACTTTCAAAGTGTTAGAAATAAGGAAATGAAGTAACACAGAATGTTATGCTTGTACCATACGTTGTTGTTCTACATTGTTTAGCTCTGGTATTTACAGGGTCACAGAATAAGCGTCCTAGGTTTTGGAGAAAAAGCCGTAATTTTAATGATCTCCACTACAACAGAAACAAGAAGCACAACTTAAGGAAAAATAATGTAATGTGTGTTCCAGCTCACAAACGACACTGAAGCAGGTAGTTCCTGTGACTTAGTATGGGCAGAGGTTATATTCGACAATGGGAATAAATTAATAACTGGCTCCTTTTACCGACCCCCGGTCTCAGATGAAACAGTTGCTGAACAGTTCAAAGAAAACTCTACTCTCATCACAAATAGGTACCCCACTCATACAACTATAGTTGGCAGTGACTTCAATCTACCTTCCGTATGTTGACAAAAATACATTTTCAGACCCTACTGTAGATAGAAAACAACTTACATAATTGTTCTAAATGCTTGTTATAAAATTATTTTGGACAATTAGTTCACGAGGCCATTCAAATTGTAAATGGTTACGAAAACACACTTGACATCTTAGCCACAAATAATCCTGAGCATCACGACGGGCACAGCAATTAGTGAACACACAGTCGTAGCGACGCTCAATTCTGTAACAAGGAAATTCACCAAAACTAAACGCGAAATATAGCTATTTATAAAAGAGAGATGTCAACCGAAGGTTTAGTTGCTAAGAGACAGTCTCCAATCCTTCCAAACTATGTAAACGAAGACCATATGTGGCTCAGGTTCAAAGAAATAGTATCAACAGCACTCGAGAAATTCATACCAATTAAATTAATATCAGACGGAACTGATCCCCCATGGTACACAAAACACGACAGAAAGCTGCTTCAGGAGCACCGCAAAAGGCACGTATAATTTAGACGAACGCAAAATCTCCAATACTGGTGAAGTTTTACTGAGGCTCGAAATTTGGTGCGGATTTCAATGCGAGATCCATTTAATAGTTTCCACAACGAAACTCTGTCTAGAAATGTGGCGAAAAATCCATAGAGATTCTGGTCCTGTGTTAAGTAGACCAGCGGAAAGCCTCAGTAAGCACCTTTACTGTGGGTCGGGCGGTGGGTGAGGAGGAGGAGGAGGAGGAGGAGGAGGCGGCAAGGGACCCAACCCTTCGGAGCAGGGAAAACCGTGGCAAATGTCCGCACACCCTACACGGCGACGGTGTGGGTGTTTGTGGGGAAGCTGAAGCACGGGGTGTCAGAGCGCGTTCGGCAGCTCACTACGGAACCACAAAAAGCGACAGTCACTGCGTGCCACACTGACGAACAGGACGCACCGGTGTAGTCGCGTATTATAGAGCTCCGCTATGCCACTGCATTCACTGGTCTACTTCTGTCCGAGCAGAGAAACAACACTCGGCTCTGTTCGCAGTCACCGCTCAGAAGGACAGTATTATCTGAGTTAGGATGCCAGTGTATGAAATATCTTACAAGTGGAGGCCACGACGTTTGGAACACGGATTTACCGTAAACTTCGCACACTCGTAGTACTCCATGAGGACAACAAAATGTGTAAGCAGTAGCGTGTACTTCTCAAGCGTTTTTGAGAAAATCACAAGATAATTTCGGTCGTCGAATATATATCACCTAACATTACTGCTGGATATATTTCGTAAACCACATCAAATACTGACGAATCGATTCCACAGCCCAAACGTGAGGAGAGGAGCTAGTCTAATTGGTTAATATAAACCATAAAAAATGCACGGAAGTATGTTTTTTAACACAAACCTACGTTTTTTTACATGGAACCCCGTTAGTTTTGTTAGCACATCTGAACATATAAACAAATACGTAATCAGTGCCGTTTGTTGCATTGTGAAATGTTAATTACATCCGGAGATATTGTAACCTAAAGTTGACACTCGAGTAACACTCCTCCGCTGTTCGATCGTGTGTATCGGAGAGCACCGAATTATGTAGGGATCCAAAGGGAACGGTGATGGACCTTAGGTACAGAAGAGACTGGAACAGCACATCACGTCCGCATGCTAACACCTTTTTATTGGTCTTTTTCACTGACGCACATGTACATTACCATGAGGGGTGAGGTACACGTACACACGTGGTTTCCGTTTTCAATTACGGAGTGGAATAGAGTGTGTCCCAACATGTCAGGCCAATAGATGTTCAATGTGGTGGCCATCATTTGCTGCACACAATTGCAATCTCTGGCGTAATGAATGTCGTACACGCCGCAGTACATCTGGTGTAATGTCGCCGCAGGCTGCCACAATACTTTGTGTACCGTGATGTGCCTACATCCCCAGAGGATATGAAACATTCTCCTTTAACGTACCCCACAGAAAGAAGTCCAGAGGTGTAACATCAGGAGAGCGGGCTGGCCAATTTATGCGTCCTCCACGTCCTATGAAACGCCCGTCGAACATCCTGTCAAGGGTCAACCTAGTGTTAATTGCGGAATGTGCAGGTGCACCATCATGCTTATACCACATACGTCGACACATTTCCAGTGGGACATTTTCGAGCAACGTTGGCAGATCATTCTGTAGAAACGTGATGTATGTTGCAGCTGTTTGGGCCCTTGCAATGAAGTGAGGACCAATGAGGTGGTCGCCATTGATTCCGCACCGTACATTTACAGTCCACGGTCGCTGTCGCTCTACCCGTCTGAGCCAGCGAGTATTGTCCACGGACCAGTAATGCAAGTTCCGTACATTCACTGCCCCATGGTTTGTGAAACCCGCTTCATCAGTAAACAGGTAGAACTGCAACGCGTTCTCTGTTAATGCCCATTGACAGAATAGCGCTCGATGATTAAAGTCATCACCATGTACTTGCTGATGTAGCGACACATGAAACGGGTGAAAGCGGTGACGATGCAGTATGCGCATGACACTACTTTGACTCAGTCCACCGGCTCTTGCAATGTCCCGTGTACTCATGTGTGGGTTCATGGCAACAGCAGCTAACACACCAACTGCACCCGCTTCTCCTGTGACGGGCATGTTAAGGACCCGTTTGCGTGCTACGGCCATACCTGTTGCATACAGTTGGCGGCAGATGTATTGCAATGTGCGGCATGTTGGATGCTCTCTGTCCGGGTACCGTTCTGCATACACCCTGCAGGCTTCAGCTGCATTTCGTCGACACTCGCCACAGATGAGTATCATCTCCGCCTTTTCAGAGTTCGAATACACCATGATCACAGTTCATACAACACTACACTATCACAGACGTCTGGTAACACGGTGTACTACAGTTGGTCTGCGTGCGGAGACGAATGCAGAATAACAATGTCCGCATGTAGCGCTTGCTGCTACTGCGACAGCTAGACCAAACCACAACAGTGCACTACAGCCACACTCGTAAACACGGTCGTCATCGTAAACATGTCCCTGCAGATGCTGCTCGCCGACCGTGGCCCGTGTTTGTTACAACACGCAACTCAACGTCGGAGGTTTCAAGCGTCAACTTTAGGTTACAATATCTCTGGATGTAATTAACATTTTACAATGCAACAAACGGCACTGATTACGTATTTGTTTATATGTTCAGATGCGCTAACAAAACTAACGTGGTTCCAATTTAAAAAAACGTAGGTTTGTGTTAAAAAACATACTTCCGTGCATTTTTGTATGGTTTGTATTAAACAATTACACTAGCCCCTCTCCTCACGTTCGGTCTGTGGAATCGGTTCATCAGTATTTGATGTGGTTTACGAAATATATCCAGCGGTAACGTTAGGTGACTCACCCTGTCTATCTGTGCGTGGCCATTTTAGCCATGAAGCGGCTGCAGCCCAGGGGCGCCGGCAGGGTAGCTCAGGGTGTCCGGTCAGAGGGTTACGTACCCTCTGTAATAAAAAAAAAAGCAACTGAGTTAATCGATCATCAACGAACTTAATCGGATGACTTACGACGTCCGCCCCGAGCAGATACAACGAACAAAAGCGAACAAAATGAGATAAAAAAAGTGTGTTCGGTCAGAGCGTTACCTACCCTTTATGATAAAAAAACTGAGCGAACAGATCATCGGACAAACTGAATAGGTGACATCGGACGTCCACCCTGAACAAATTCAACGAACAAAATGTTAAAAAAAAAAAAGTGTTTGACGAACGGAACTCGATCCAGCGGCTTGAACGCCAGTTTTTTTTCAACACGGTCATTTTATTTATTATTTATATTACAATTGATATAATGCGGAAAATACGTGTAATCGGATGAACTTTTATTAAATTTACAATGATATTTGGCAGTCTACTAATTTTTATCATCACAAATAATGTTCAAAAATGGTTCAAATGGCTCTGAGCACTATGGGACTTGACTTCTGAGGTCATGAGTCCCCTACAACTTAGAACTAAGGACATCACACACATCCAGGCCCGAGGCAAGATTGGAGCCGAGCGACCGCTACGGTTGCAGGTTCGAGACTGTAGCGCCTAGAACCGCACGGCCACTCCGGCCAGTTCAAATAATTTAATATTCACAACTATCGATTAGTAAACGACCAAACGCATAAAGTGATACTGACAACGTATGCTCTTCCGTGATTTGAGAAATCCCTTACACCGGGAACGAGCCCGAAACGACTTGTTACCTCCGAGTTTTGACCGGCACAGACAGCTTTCTAAAGATGCACAATTAATCGTCGCTTTCAACATTACGAGTACAAGTTGCAGGGTGGTATTTTTCCTAAAAACATGGAAAACATAAAGTTAAACGGCACCAGCTGCAGTGAAAAAATGCTATGTTTTCGCATACGCAAGGTCTTTTGACGTTTTCCGTGGAAAAACAAACCGCGTTAGCATTTGCAGAAACCTCTCTTTTGGACGATAGTTTGGAAGCAAACCATGCATAACGCAGTATTTCCTTAAAAATCGGCGCTGGTAATTGGTTATGCAGTATCGAGTGTATTTTAATAGCGTCTTCTGAGAAGCAATTTCTCGTTCTCTTTCGATTAAATACGAACAGTTTTGAAGACACGGACAAGCATACATTTTCGGTATCACTGTATGCGTGTGGTCGTTTACTAGTCGATCGTTATGAATATTATAGTATTTGTGATAATAAAAATTAGTAGACTGCCAAATAAAACTGTAAATTTATTAAAAGTTCATCCAATTACACGTATTCTTCACATTATATCAGTTGTAATATAGTCATTTTCTTTACTATCTTGAAAATAAAAAAGAAACTGACGAACGGATCTCGATCCAGCGGCTTGAACGCCAACCACTCGTTTAAAAAAAAAAAAAAAAAATTGTTCTATATTGTTCGCTGAATTTTTTCAGGGTGGACGTCGGATGACAGCCGTTCAGTTTGTCGATGATCCGTTCACTCCGTTTTTTTATTATAAAGGGTAGCTAACGCTCTGACCGAACGCGCACCCCTCAGCTGCAGCCGCTTCATGGTTAACCCTTTCGTGGCCAAAATTATTGAGCAATTGTTTTTAATGAATGGAGAGCAGATAGTAGTTAACAGATAGGTATATTTATCATACAGAATATCAGATTTGCTCCAACTGTGAAAGTGAGGTCACACAACAAGGTGGGAAGTATTCTTCACACTGACCTTCCTTGGAGTTATATATTGAAAAAGTTGTTTTTGTCATATGTATTTGATAAATTTACTTCTTTTGTTACAATGATTGTTCACAGTTACCTGTGATAAAATATTCTGAAACATGGGTCTATGCAAAGTGGTATTGGACAATATGTACAAACACAACGAGTGTACTTTTCTGCAGCTTTGGTACTACAATGACGGCACGTCCAGTAGGTTTCTCCTAAAATGGGTTGATGCTCCCCTACAGCCACATGACGAACATATTCAGGTACTTTACCCCTTTTTGCAGAAAGACAGGTTTTTGTCCACGACTTTTTTGGGATGAGAAGCCAGCGATCAATTGTCTGGCTAGATGGATCCTGTATGTGAGCTGATCATGCTGTCCACTTTCTCTTTTACTTATTTTCCACAGGATATAACTGTTCACTATAGCAATGTTCACCAGGAAATAAAATATTCTGTGCCACCATTTTACAGAACGTCTGCCAATAGCATACCTTTCTCGCAATTGATCAAACTTATCGACACCACCCATTATTTTGTTGTATTGTGCCACAACTTCAGGACAAGAAATCTCTGTACTAGTACCATCCTTGTTTTTCCTCTTCACTGTGGTTGTTTCTCTTGGGTCATGAATTGAGGGCAGGAAAGTGACTGGACGGTTATCCATCCGTTTTACTGCAGAAATGGCTTCTTTTGTTTCAAACTGGAATCCTTCTCGTTCCAATTTTCGGTTTTCCTTCATAAATTTGGCTAAATCTTTCCTGTTGGTTTTCACTGTTCCACATCCATACACACCCTTCTTCAAAAGTGTTGACATCAATTTCACGGTGGTGAAGAACCTGTCAAATGCAACTACAATATTTTTATTATATATTTCCTTTGTTAGATCTACTACAACCCTTTCGCCCAATGTCAAGTCACTATCTGTCTTACACTTTCCTGTGTAAACATCAAAGTTCATTATATATTGAGTGAGTGAATCTGACAAGCACCACACCTTGTAGCCTCGTTTCACTGGCTTCATTGGAATATACTGTTTCATAGATGATCGTCCTTTGAAAGGAATCATCGATTCATCCATTCACATAAATGATGAGGGCTCATAATTATTCTTACAGCTCTGCAAAGCCAAGAAATCATCCAGAATACGATAAATGCATAAATTGCCATTGATTGAAAAGCTTTTGCAGTTTCTTTGTTATTACAGTGAACATTCTCTACAATCTTTTTAAAACTTTTACTTGTCATTACATTAGCAACTGGCTCTACTTTTAGTATAGGGTCTGAACTCCAGAAGTTGGAGAGAGCACGAACTTGGTGAATTCCCATTAGAATAAGACATCCTATATAAGCTCTCATTTCTTGAGTAGTTGTGTCCACCCAGGTTTTTTTATAGACATCTACTACCACGATTTTGTTTTGCATACAAGTTTGTTTCATTTACAATGAGAGTGAAAACATCGTCATCAAAGAACTTAGAAAAATAAGTGAGCTCCCGATCATTGAAACACGAATGGAAGGAAAGCCAAAATTTCTCTGTAGTGCCAAAGTTGTTCTTTACATTGTCGAAGGAAGAACAGTCGCCATTCCGTTCTTCTTCACTTTCACTGTCCAACATATCACTACTGGCAACAGTCGGAAGCACGAATGATTCACTGTCATGTTTATCACCATAAATGTCTTGTTCCTCAGAAACATGTCTTGAATCACTGGTGACTGTGTTACCTAGAACATTCAGTTCATCTGCTGCACCTTCATCTCCTTCAGGTTCTGTCATCAGGTAATGAAAATAATATATTGTAAATTTCGTTAACATGTTTAGGATTGCTGAGGTCTAGGGAATGAGACATCTGAAAGGAAGGCAATGCAAAGAAATAGAGAACTGGAGAGTGTAAAAAATACTATGACAGATTAAACGGAAGCAAGCACTTGGTTTGGTATGGTAAACTTGACATTCTTTAGTAACATAATGATCAGTGCATTATTTCTGAAACCCACTAAGTCAAAAGTGTCAAATAAATGTAGCTAAATATAGAAATATTCGTTCTAGAGACGTAAAACAACGGGCTACCAAAGAGGTGGTGAGAAGGATTCTTCCCACCAACAAAATCAAATACTACAAATAAAGTTCACGAGTAATGGAAGAAAAACACATTTTACAACAAACAAGGAACACCAAATAATAAGGCACGATAGCAAAAACAAAAAGTATCTACCTTATACTATAACTTTGCGTGACATTTTGTGATTTTTTCCTCAAACAACACTAAAAGCTCCTCGACAGAGCAACACTAAGCCATACAAGGCTTCTGCGCGAAGGTACAGCAAAAACGGCGGGAACTTCCGATTGGAAGTAGTACCCTATACTGTTCACTAGGTGGCGGCTCCACACAGAGGTGGGAACTGTGAATCCCACGGGACTAGGAGCGAGTTCCTTGTAGTGGGAAGCATGTTTACCACGGCTCACGAAAGGGTTAAAATGGCCACGCACAGATATACGAGGTTTGTCCGGAAAATAGGTATAAAAGTTGAATAATAACTTTATTTTACAATTATTCAGGTATTACAATATGGTCTCCTTCAAAGTACTCGCCCTGAGACGTGATACACTTCTGCCAACGCCATTTCCACTGTTGATAACATTGCTCCTTCAGTTGTGATGATGTTCAGTTGCCGTGTCGTTTCGCCTTGATGGCTTCCACATCTCCAAAGTGCCGCCCCCGAAGCACCATTTGGCATTTCGGGAACATGAAGAAGTCACACGGGGCTAAATCGGGTGAATAAAGTGGGTGGTCTGTCAGGGTGATTGAGCTTCGGGCCAAAAACTCGCGCACAACGAGCGACGTGTGAGCGGGTGCATTGTCGTGATGAAGGATCCACCTGCCCCCTTTTGCCAACTCCGGTTGAACTCGGGCCACATGAGCTCTGAGAAGTGTCAGAACTTCAACGTAAAAATTTCCGTTCACTCTCTGGCCGGGAGGGACAAATTCCTTGTGAACAATGCCCCTAGAATCAAAGAAAACAATCAACATTGTCTTCACATTGGACCTTGATTTTCGCGACTTTTTTGCTCTCGGTTCTCCTGCTAGTTTCCATTCCTTGCTTTGAGATTTGAGTTCCACATCGAATTTGTAAAACCAGGACTCGTCTCCAGGGATGACTCGGTTGAGAAAGTCCCCTCATTCCTCTACTTCCAACCAATCCTCACAGCACTCAACCCTCTTTGCTTTCTGTTCTGGCGTCAAGAGCTTCGGTACGATTTTCGCACACAATTTCTTCATTTCAAGTTTTTGTGTCAGGATTTCGTGAACGATTGTTTTGGGGATTGACAGCTCGTCAGCAATTATTCTGACTGTCAATCTACGGTCTTTAAGAACACGAGTCCGAATTCGTTCAACATTTGCATCGGAACTCGATGTCGACGGGCGTCCTGGGCGGGGGTCACCATTCATTTCTTCTCGGCCATCCCGGAACCTTTTTAACCACTTGTTCACGGTTGGTTCCTTCAGAGAATTGTCTCCGCAAACCTGTTTCAAACACTCAAAAATCTCACGGCCATTCTTGCCTAGCTTTGCAAGAAACTTGATGTTGACGCGCTGTTCCTCAATCAGAGAGAGCTCCATGCCGGCGGCAGGTGAAAAAGGGTAACTGTCAACAAGCTGCCGCAGACTCCCACCTTCACGCAGAGTGCTCTGACTCGAACTGAGCGTTGATGGGATCGATTACAGCAGTAGTCCCACCTGGCAGTGACTGCAACCTGTAACATAGACATTATTCAACTTTTATACGTATTTTCCGGACAAACCTCGTATATTATCTTGAGAAGTATGTGCTACTGCTTACACATTTTGTTGTCCTCATGGAGTACTACGAGTGTACGAAGTTTGCAGTAGATCCGCGTTCCAAACGTCGTGCCCTCGCCTTCTTAGTCGGAACTTTAGAGATAATTGACGCAATTTCAAATAAAGTGAAGTCTCGTTACATTGAATATTTAAGTATCACTCGATACAGGCAGAGACAGTTGTAAATACTCGGAACATTCCTCTCCAAATGGACTGTACAAAGCTAAGTAAATCTTCATATCCGTATTGTAATACAGTGAACTAATGTTTTACGTGTTATAGCATCACTCGATATCCTTCTGGAGAAAACCACAGAACCGACCGTTGCACGTGCATTTTCACCAAGCACAACAACAGCAACTCTGATACTTAACACAACTGTAGAATCAGTGTGTAATTATGATGATAAAGAATACTGTAATCTAGTTTGTAATTACGTTTCATAGTATCATAGTTAAATATTAATACTGCATTCATTTTATTGTGGCAATATTATTATAATTTTGACACCGACTGTGTATGGCTAGGGAATGACATAAAATTGGTAATAAATGAATAGGTAATAATAAATGGAAAGTTTTCGAGCATGCTCTAAATTCTGCAGCATGGCCCGAGGGACACGAGTGCCTGCTACCTTTACACCTACAGGCTGCTTCAGTTCTCCCACCCAACACCGATTTCTGTGCCCTCCAGAGACGAGAACTTGTCATCCTACACGTCCTCACAGCCTGATCCCCTCTGGGATGTGTCTCCAGTAACACATCTCCACAATATCTTCCCCTCTCTTTGCCAAATAAAAACTTTGTTGAAAAAAGTGCTTATTAATGTTCCACCACTAATGGTTCTGATCCTTCCCTTCGCCTCTGTCTCCCCTCACAGTCACTACGGATAGGTCTCTCTCGTCTCGGGGTCTGAGTAACCTACCCTTCCCTTTGGACCTACCCCCTAACTATTCCTCTTCCTTCCCAGACGAAGGACCTATTAGTTCTGAAAGCTAGGTGCCATGTCCCATTTAGTTCGATACGTGTCTATTGGCGGAACCATACATTCGGCCTCCTGAAGTTAAATACTGCCGAGCAATGGTGTGTGTGTTATTTTCTGCTTGCTCGTGTCCACAGTCTTGTAATATTTTATGAAGGACAACAATTTCTGCTAAGATGTTCTTAAATTTGTTTATTCACCACAATCACAATTTCATCTTACTGTACCACCTCAAATGGACAGCTCACTATAAAACGCTTGATAGCATTGCTCCTTTTAAGAGAATGGTGCCCTTGGGTCAAATATGTTTACATATACTGCCTGTACAGTAAGACCAGAATTTTTATAATTTATGTGAAAGAATTTAGCTGTCAAGTGCCTCATCTCAAGGAAGTAGGGTAATATATTACGCCAGCCAAAATTCAACCCCACTGTGAATGCTGTTCTTGGACACGGGACAAGTCAGTTGGCATTTGTAAGGAGTTGGAAATACCCCTCACTACTGTCAAGTGATTGGCAGCTGCAGCAAGTTGGTGTGCCGGGAGACCTCCCGAGAGTCATGTACCTGTGACACCGGTACCAGAGGTACATCTAGTATCGTCCTGTTTCCTCTGCAGAAAGTACAGGATCCGCCACTACTCGTCCACTTGTGAGTGGTGTGTCAGTGGTAGATCTCGGTGCCACGCACGGAGTGGACTCGAGGCGTCGTACAGATCCCCCTGACCGACAAGTTCGAGGTGTTGCCTTTCACTGAAACTGAGCCAGTGGAACTCACTACATTTGTTGTGCGTAAACCTCATTTGTCCAGTGTCAGGAGGAGCCAAACGCAAAAGAGTAGGGGTCCATTAATCGTTGGCAGTTTAATGTATGGCGAATGGTGGTACCCCTTATGGAAATGGCAGCAAGGGACAAGACGGGACACCAGGTGCTCTCAGTGTGAATGCCTGGGGGCCTCATTCGGCACAGTGAAGAGGCTGTTCTGGCAGCCATTGAGGGAACAGGATGCAATCAACTGCAGAGGGGTGTAGCACACATTGGAACAAATGACGCCCGACGACTCAGCTCCGAGGTCATACTTGTGTCACTCCAGCAACTGGCAGAGCAGGTCGAGAAGACTAGCCTTGCGCATGGAGTTTCAGTGAAACCCAGAATTAGCAGCATTGGTTCAGTCCTTCCACTTGAATTCTGGGGACAGAGACTTGTGAAAGTTCTGTGATAAGCTAGGATGTGACTTCCTGGACTTATGTAATAGGAATGAGAACTGTAGGATTCCGCTAAATGGGTCATGTGTGCACTACACATCAGACTGCTACTCAGGTAGCTGACTGTGGGGTGCACACAAGGTTTTTTTTTTTTTTTTTTTTTAGTTTAGGTGACTCTTCATCCACTCCAGAAAACAATAGCTCTAGGAAACCCAGAAGTATCAGTGCAAGATCGAAACAAATTTCTCCAACAAACAAGGGTATTAAAATCCTAAAGGTAAAATTTCATAGCATTCGCAACCGATTCCCAGATTCCCAACTGGAAGTGCTCGTGAAAAGCAGCGAAGCTCACACAATATTAGGTACATAAAGCTGGTTGAAACCTGAAATCTATAGCAGTGAGATTTGTGGGGAAAATTTAGTGTACCGGGTGATCAAAAAGTCAGTATAAATTTGAAAACTTAATAAACCACGGAATAATGTAGATAGAGAGTTAAAAATTGACACACATGCTTGCAATGACATGGGATTTTATTAGAACCAAAAAAATACAAAAGTTCAAAAAATGTCCGACAGATGGCGCTGGATAGCAAAACGTCAGTGACTGTGCGTGACAATCGAGTATAAGAGGAGCTGTAATGAGAGAGAGAATCAGATGCGCCAGCAGTCGCAGCGTCTTGACGTTACCTGAAAAGACGCTTTTAGTGAAGCTGTATTATCAGAATGGGGAATGTGCTAGTTCAGCGTTACGATCTTATCGCCATAGGAAGGGGATTCGAACGGGTAAAGGTCCGTTGACAAATGCAGCTGTGGCGAGAATGATTTCGAAGTTCGAAGCCACGGGTTGTTTAGACGATAGACCCCGTAGTGGCCGACCGAGCACAAGGTGTAATGCTGCTGAGACAGTTCAGTCTATGCACGGGGAAATCAGCGCTCGTGCAGTCGCACGTCGCAACGGCATTCCATACACTACTGTTTGGTTGGCACTTAGGCGTACCCTCCGATGCTATCCGCACAAAATACATCGGCATCATGAACTGTTACCTGGCGATTTAGTGAAGCGGAGGGCGTTTGCGGTGTGGGCGTTTCAAAAGATGGCGGAAGATTACGATTGGTTGAGTAACGTGTTGTGGACAGACGAAGCCCATTTCACGCTCCGAGGGTCTGTCAACGCCCACAATTGCAGAATTTGGGCTACCAAAAATTCTAGAACTGTCGTGGAAACTCCATTGCAAGACGAGAAAGTCACGGTATGGGTTGGATTTACCACATCTGCCGTTATCGGGCCGTTTTTCTTCGAGGAAATGTGTGACTCTGGTTTTGTAACTGCTACCGTGACGGGTGGGAGGTACGCTTATATGTTACAAAATCGCATCATCCCCAGCCCGGCTGATAAACACCTGCTGGAACGTACGATGTTTATGCAGGATGACGCTCAACCCCATATTGCTAGACGCGTGAAAGATCTCTTGCGCGCGTCGTTTGGTGATGATCGTGTGCTCAGCCGCCACTTGCGTCATGCTTGGCCTCCCAGGTCCCCAGACCTCAGTCCGTGCGATTATTGGCTTTGGGGTTACCTGAAGTCGCAAGTGTATCATGATCGACCGACATCTCTAGGGATGCTGAAAGACAACATCCGACGCCAATGCCTCACCATAAATCCAGACATGCTTTACAGTGCTGTTCACAACTTTATTCCTCGACTACAGCTATTGTTGAGGAATGATGGTGGACATATTGAGCATTTCCTGTAAAGATAATCTTTGCTTTGTCTTACTGTGTTATGCTAATTATTGCTATTCTGATCAGATGAAGCGCCATATGTCGGACATTTTTTTAACTTTTGTATTTTTTTGGTTCTAATAAAACCTCATGTCATTCCAAGCATGTGTGTCAATTTGTACCTCTCTATCTAAATTTGAAAACTGAATAAATCACGGAATAATGTATACTGAGTTTTTCATCAGCCAGTATATCGAAAGGATAGGCAAATAGCAAATAGAGGTGGTGTATTTATTGCAGTAGACAAGAAACTCAAATCCACCAAGACAGAAATCGAAGCTGCATGTGAGACTATTTTGGCGAGACTCGGTATCAGGGGTGAGCATAAAAAGGTAACTGTATCCTTCTATCGCCCACCACACTCATCTCCTGACGTAACCAAAAATTTTAGAGAAAACCTCAGTTCACTTGTATGTAACCTCCCAAATCTTACTAAAATCGTCAGCGGAGACTTTAATTGTCTGACAGATAATTGGAAAAATTACAGTTTTCTTAGTGGTGGGCATGATAAGACATCCTCTGAAACATTACTACATGCCTTCTCTGAATATGGCCTAGAACAGATATTTAGGAACGCCATTGATTATGGAAATATATTTGATCTAATGGCAACAAATAGACCTGACCTCTTTGAGGATGCCCATATTGAAACTGGTATCAGTGACTATGACATGCCTGTGGCAACAATGATTACCAAAGTACAACTACAACTACAACCTCAGTGAGGAACTTGAAACTTTCAGCACAGGTCACGAGCGTGTAGAGGAACTGTGGCTCAATTTAAAAGAATAATTGACCATGCACTGGATAGATATGTTCCCAGTAGAACAGTTCATAATGGGAGAAAACTTCAATGGTATACAGTCATTGTGAAGGAAATGGAGATCACTGCACTACAGGTGTAAAACAAATTATAGGGCTACAGATAAAGAGATTCTGAATGAAAAGCATTTGGCTGCTGAGAGAGCAATGCGTAATGCCTGCAATGACAACCGCAGCAGAATATAGTCAAGCGATCTTTCACAGAATCCAAAGAAATTCTGGTCATATGTAAAGACTGGACACTGCTAGTGGCACCAAAGTTAGTCACTAGCGAACGAGACAGGACCTGAAATTGAGGGTAGCAATGCAAAAGTTGAAAAGCTTAACTCCATTTTCAAATGTTCCTTTACAAAGGAAAACTTGAGAGCATTGCCCCAGTATAATCCTTGTACCACTGGAAATTCAGCATTAGTGTCAGTATGGTTGACCAACAGCTGAAGTCATTAAAACTGAACAAAGCTGCGGGGCCTAATAGTGTCTCCGTCAGATTCTATATTGAATTTGAGGCTAAGTCAGTCCCTCTTCTAACTATAATCTATCGTAGATCCCTCAAACACAAAACTGTGAGCAGTTCTTGGGAAAAAGTACAGGTCACACCCGTCTACCAAAAGGGTAATCCAATAGCCTCGAAAACGGTTTGTTGTAGAATTGTAGAACATATTCTGATCTCGAACATAATGAGGTATCTCGAATAGAATGACCACCGCAGTGCCAACAGGCACAATTCCAGAAACACTGATCACGTGAAACCCAACTCGTACTTTTATCTTGTGACATACTGAAAGCTTTGGATCAAGGCAATCAGCTAGATGCAGTATGTCTTGATTTCTGAAAAAACATTTAACTCCCTACCACTCTTGCAATTATTCACAAAAGTATGATCATATGGTGTATCAAGTGAAATTTTTGACTGGATTGAAGACATTTTGGTAGGGAAGACACAGCATCTTATCGTGGTGGAGAACCGTCGACTGATGTAGAAGTAACTTCCGGTGTACCGCAGCGATCTGTGCTGTTTGTGTTGTATATTAATGGCCTTGCAGATAATATTAATAGCGAAATCAGGCTTCTTGTATATGATGCAGTTGTCTATACCATCTGAGAGAAGCTGCATAAATATTCAGTCACATCTTGAAAAGATTTAAAGTGGTGTAAATATAGGCAACTTGCTTTAAATGTTCAGAAATGTAAAACTGTACATTCACAGAAAAAAAAAACATGTATCCTATGACTATAATATCAATGAGTCATTGTTGGAATCTGCCAACTCTTACAAATACCTGGGTGTAACGCTTTTTAGGGATATGAAATGGAATGATCATACGTGTTCAGTCTTGGGTAAAGCAAGTGGTAGCTTTTGGTTTATTGGTAGAATACTGGAGAAATGCAATCTATCTACAAAGGGGATCGCTTACAAATCACTCGTGTGACTGGTTCTAGAATATTTCACAAGTGTGTGGGAACTGAACCAAATAGGACTAATAGGGTATGTGAAGGTATACAGAGAAGGGCAGCACAAATGGTTAGAGCTTTGTTTGGTCGATGGGAGAGTGTCACAGAGATACTGAAGAAACTGAACTGGATCTTGAAGACAGTAGTAAACAATTTTTTTTATTTTATTTATTTATTGTTCCGTGGGACCAATTTAAGGAGAAGTCTCCATGGTCATGGAACGAGTCAATACATGAAATTATAACACGATATTAGAAACAGATAAAATGAAATATAAAAAAACATATTCAGGTGACAAGTCGTAAGTTTAAATGAAGAAAATCAACAACGTAACATTGGAATTTGCTTAATTTTTTAGCTCTTCCAGGAGCTCCTCAACAGAATAGAAGGAGTGAGCCATGAGGAAACTCTTCAGTTTAGACTTAAAAATCTTAGCAGTAGCCCAAACACTTTTGAGTTCTTGTGGTAGCTTATTGAAAATGGATGCAGCAGAATAGTGCACTCCTTTCTGCACAAGAGTCAAGGAAGCGCATTCTATATGCAGATTTGATTTCTGCCTAGTATTAATTGAGTGAAAGCTGCTAACACCAAACGACATTAATATATATATATATATATATATATATATATACTGTGAGGGCAATGTCAGAATTCCCAGATTTTTGAATAGGGGTCGACAAGAGGTTCTCGAACTTACACCACATATAGCTCGAACAGCCCGTTTTTGAGACAAAAGTACCCTTTTTGAATCAGAAGAATTACCCCAAAAAATAATACCATGTGACATAAGCGTATGAAAATATGTGAAGTAGACTACTTTTCGTGTTGAAGTGTCACTTATTTCAGATACTGTTCTAATGGTAAATAAAGCAGCATTTAGCTTCTGAACAAGATCCTGGACATGGGCTTTCCACAACAGCTTACTATCTATCCGAACGCCTAGGAACTTGAACTGTTCCGTCTCGCTTATAATATGCCTATTCTGTCTGATCGAAATATCGGTTCTAGTTGAATTGTGAGTTAGAAACTGTAAAAACTGAGTCTTACTGTGATTTAGCATCAAATTATTTTCCACAAGCCACAAACTTATTTCATGAACTACATTATTTGTTACTGTTTCAATATTACACACAAGATCTTTCACTATCAAGCTGGTGTCATCAGCAAACAGAAATATTTTTGAATCACCTGTAATACTAGAAGGCATATCATTTATATAAATAAGAAACAGCAGTGGCCCCAGCACCGACCCTTGGGGAACGCCCCACTTAACAGTGCCCCATTGGGACTGAACATCACTACCACTCTCAATATTATAGAGAATTACCCTCTGCTTTCTGTTCTTAAAGTAAGAGGCAAACCAATTGTAAGCTACTCCCCTTACTCCATAATGGTCCAACTTCTGCAGTAATATTTCGTGGTCAACACAGTCAAAAGCCTTCGTTAAATCAAAGAAAACACCTAGCGTTCGGAACCTTCTATTTAATCTGTCCAAAACCTCAAAGAGAAAAGAGAATATAGCATTTTCAGTTGTTAAACCATTTCTAAAACCAAACTGAACATTTGACAGCAAATTATGTGAATTTAAATGCTCCAGTAACCTTGTATATACAACCTTCTCGATAACTTTAGCAAACACCGATGGCATAGAAATAGGTCTAAAATTGTCAACATTATCAATGTCTCCCTTTTTATAAAGTGGCTTCACTACCGAGTACTTTAATCGGTCAGGAAACTGACCACTCCTCAAGGAAAAGTTACAGATATGGCTGAGAACTGGGCTAACATACATAGAACAATACTTCAGTATTCTGCTAGATACCCCATCATATCAATGAGAGTTCTTGGTCTTTAGTGATTTAATTATTAACTCAATCTCCCTCTTGTCAGTATCATGGAGGAGCATTTCAGGTAACAGTCTCGGAACACTTTTTTCTAAGAGCGCTATATGATTCCCTGTTGGGACTAGGTTTCTATTTAGTTCACCTGCTATATTCAGAAAGTGATTATTAAGTACTGTACATATATGCGACTTATCAGTAACACGGACATTCCCACTACGCATTGATTCTATATCCTCGACCGGTCTCTGCAGACCAGCAACTTCCTTTACGACTGACCATATGGTTCTAATTTTATCCTGAGACTTAGCTATTCTATCTGCATACCACATACTTTTTGCTTTCCTAATAACATTTTTAAGCACCTTACAATACTGTTTGTAATGGGCTGCTGCATTTAGATTTTGACTGTTTCTAACGTTTTGATATAATTGCCACTTAGTTCTACAACATATTCTTATCCCTCTAGTCAGCCACCCAGGCTGCCTGTTTGTGCTAGTACCCTGTTTTAAACGTTCTAATGGAAAGCAGCTTTCAAAGAGCATGAGAAAAGTCTTAAGAAAAGCATTATATTTATCGTCTACTGTATCAGCGCTATAAACATCTTGCCACTCTTGTTCCTTTATAAGGTTTACAAAGGTCTCTACAGCAACTGGATCAGCTTTTCTGAACAGCTGATGACTATATTTAACACGTGTTGCAGCACAACAATCTTTTAAAGTTAAAATTTGTGCATCATCATCTGAAAGGCCATTCACCTTTTTGCTAACAGAATGCCCTTCTAGTAATGAGGAATGAACAAAAATGTTGTCTATGGTTGTTCTACTGTTCCCTTGCACTCTCGTTGGAAAGAATACAGTTTTCATAAGATTATATGAATTAAAGAGGTCTACCAGCATCCTCTTCCTTGCACAATCACTTATACAATTAATATTGAAGTCACCACATATAACTTACTTTTTGTATTTCCTATAAAGTGAACCAAGAACCTCCTCTAGCTTTAGCAAAAATGTTGCAAAATCGGAGTCTGGGGATCTATAAATAACAACAGTTAGAAGTTTAGCTCCGTTAAATTTAACTACACCTGCACAACATTCAAACACCTTTTCAGTGCAGTACTTTGAAACATCAATTGACTCAAATGGGATGCCATTCTTCACATACATGGCTACTCCCCCACACCGCAAAGAGCTCCTTGAAAAGCTGCCAGCCAACCTGTATCCTGGTAAAGGAAGCCTCTGAAATTATTGGTATATCTGAACACTTCTTAAATAAGGAGAGAATTCAGAGTCAACATCTATAAGCAGTTCACTAACTTTATCTCTAATACCTTGTATATTTTGATGAAATATACTAATTCCCTCATTACTCGGATACCTAAGCTTTGTCAAAAGTGATTCCCTTGTTAGAGAGACTTCCCTTAAGCAGGAATACCTATCAGCTGACTTCAATCTAAAAAAGGTGCAGCTCTAACACCCACTACTGCAGGAATTTTCCCATGAGTGATCCCACCAACCCCACCTATGCTGTCACCTATAAGCTTTGCCAACCTCCCCTTCCAATACCTGTTGAGGTGCAGGCCATGTCTAGTGAAACCCGTCCTGCTGATAGACTCCACCGTCACCACTGAAATGTGACCTTTGCTTCCAGTCATCAGCGCACCCCCAAGTCTCATGTTATTACGCCTGACGGCTGTATTAAGATGACGGCTGTATTAAGATGACGCCGATTGTGACGCCGAAACAATTCCACGAAATGCACATTCGTGTTGCCAGTCTGAGTGGCTATCTTTTCCAGGTCACCATCTATGTTATACTCCCCATCCCTATCAATACTATTACCAGCGCCACCCACAATCACTACCTGATCCTCTTTGTTAACATAGGGGGGTTATGTAGGGATTTTACTAGTCACCTGAGCCTACCCTGCATTAGGCTTCACAATGCTGGTGACCTGGTACTCACTCCCCAGCACTTCCTGCAACTGCTCGCCTACACCTCTGCCATGAGAACTACCTAACAGCAGAACCTTCTTCTTCCTCTTCGACTTTGCAACTGTTCTAGGCACAGTAACTACTGAGGTCTGCTGCATACTTCCTACATCTACAGCTACTAGAGATTCCTCTCCACTAGACTCTGACAGTTAGTTTTACTATTGGTGTTTACAATAGATATGACCATCTGAAAATCTTCTTCTCCTAGCAGATCTCTTGCCAACAGCCAGCTCCCATTCCCCAACCCCCTTCTCTCTCCTCATCCTATCTAGCTCCTCCTGTGCGTTTTTCAACTGCACCTGAAGGGCACAGATCTTACGCTCCTGCTCCTCTATCAACTTACTCTTGCTACATAACCTGCAGTTCCAGGAGAGGATCTCACCAAAATGCCCACTGGCTTCCCCACTGCATTCCCCCCTAGTGAAAATACTTCGAACAAGTCTCACACCGCAATCCACTACTCACGAACCTACGGCAACGCCCACACTTCTCACTCATGGTAAAATTTTACTTTTTCTAAGTTCCGCTACTACAATAAGAAGATGTTAAAAACCTGACTACAATAATCACAAACTTACTCTACAAGGGACGTAACTACTATTATTAACAGTATTAATAAACAACAAATGTGAATATAACAAAAGACTAATACAGAAAGAGAATCAAACATCTAATGACACAGTAACGAAGCTGAAAACAGTTCCCAAAAGGTTCTTCTGAAATTATTTCACCAGAAAACACCAAGAACACCGGTTGAAGACTACTAAAGTTCCTAAATAAACCACTATACACAAACAATTAATTAGTACTTAGCTTTCGATGCGCCGCTACAGCTGCAACTGGTCAGCACGGAATGTAAACACAGGCAAGAGGTTAAGTTGCTCGATATGAAACACTCACAAATATCAGGTCACAACACAAGAAAGGCAGAGGTGAATGAAGAAAGCACTAATACATCACTTATATAGTAAATATTATCACAAAACCCGTTAAAATATGTATCTGAAACCTAAAAATATATGAAAACTTAGAGAGCGATCTCACACGCAGTCACTCGCTTATGACGTCACACCAAAGATATCCTCTGAGGAAGTCTGCTGACACAGTTTCAAGAACCAGATTCAAATGGTGATTCTAGGAACATAATGAGACACCCTATGTATCATTCACATGGAGGTCAGGAGTCTAAGATAGAATAGTTACTGCACACACAGAGGCATTCAAGCAGTCATTCTTCCTGTGCTTCAGACATGAACAGAATGGGAAGAAACCACAGTAACTGGTGCAGTTAGACATACCCTCTGCCACGCACCTGACGGTGGTTTGCCAAGTACACATGTAGATGTAGAATTAAGATAACAAATCCACTACAATTATGGACAATCTGTAATAGTCGGCAGTTCTGCTTCTAGAACAAAACCTTTTTTACAAACCACAGGAAATTATCTATGAGCATTGTGGTTTGCCAATGACAGCCAACTCACGATTTGTCATATTCATTTCCCATCGTTCAACATGTGAGTTGTTACTGATATCGACATGTAACACGACAGCCACTGACATCATTCGTGTACTTTTTTCAAGTGTCATATTACGGACTCATTACTGTCAATATGCAAATGGTCGACGTACGCCAAATATTTGTCACAAATAAACTCGTGACTAGAAGTTGTAAATAGTTAGAAATTGTAACTCCATTATCAAACAAATTACCTGTCATTAAAAAGAGTGCACTACTTTTGGGACACCCTATATAAACACGGTTTACACGAGGACAATATCCTCTCAAAAGAAACAATGCAGTTACTCAGGGTGGGGTGTTACCACATACAGCAGCAGTACAGGTCTGACAATGGCGGGACACGTTGTGAATGATGTCATCAATCTCGTGCTGAGGGAATAACTGCCAGCTGCTAGCAAGTCTTCTAGAGAGTGGTTGACGGATGCTGACTCGATGCCAGTTGCCTTTCTAGTGCAGCCCAGACACGCTCTATGGGATTCAAATTAGAAGAGTGTGCAGGCCACACCATCTGTGCAGTATCTTCTGTCCCAAGAAAACTTCAAGCACCTGTGCTCTATGAGATTGAGCATTATCATCTGTCAGCACAAAGTCTTGCCCTGCAATACCTAGCAGCAACTGCACGTGAAGTCCCGAGATCTTGTCACAATACCTGACAGCTGTTAAACCTTGCCAATTCACCAGTACAATTTCAAGAAGAGGTGTTTGAGCGGTCAACATAATGCCTGCCAAAACAATTAGGAATCCTCTTCAATACTGATTTCTTTCCACAATGTTTGGATCCTGCTATCGTGTTCCACATTCCCTCCAGATGATAATCTGTTGAAAAGAACTCTCCAGATGAAATCGGGTCCCGTCTGCGAAAATAACATTGGCCCACTGTTCCACCATCCGAGTGGCACATTAAGGACTCCACTCTAACGCATCTTCACGGAAGGAGAGATTTAGAGTTACACATACAGTAGGTCTTTGACAATAAAGGCCCTTCTGCTGAAGCCTTCTGTACACCGTTTGCCACAATACCATATGTCCAGTGAATGTTACGAGGTCAGATGCCAGTAGTCGTGCAGTACTAAGGGGGTACTGTCGTGTCCTTACAGCCAAATAATGGTACCGTCTTTCTGACGTCACATGTGGTTGGCCCTGCACTGCTCTTTGGGATACAGTTTCGGTCTCTCTGAACTGTTGCCACACCTGAGAAACAACAGAATGATTCACATAAGCCAGCAAGCCACATTAGTTTGTGAATGTCCCGCTTTCATTCTTCCTAGGTCCTCGTCGAATGCAGAGAGTCGTGTAGGCGTCTTCTCCGTGCCACACTGCACCGTCTGTGGCTATGTATACAGCAACTGTGGATTTGGGACTACCCGGTGAATGCTACTCCATTTGATAGGTCCTCTAATATCACTGGAATGGTTGTCCATTCCCCCATAATGCCATGTTCCATGCAGAACACGATTGTACAGATGTCTTTGACAGTTTGTATGAGTCTATCACGAATGAGGACAGGGAAATAAAAGCTTGTTGCTTTAATTTTGGATACCAGTGTATTAATGTATACATGTATCCTCCTCTGTTTTTCTTCTTACTTGTTGTTGTTGTTGTGGTCTTCAGTCCTGAGACTGGTTTGATGCAGCTCTCCATGCTACTCTATCCTGTGCAAGCTTTTTCATCTCCCAGTACTTACTGCAACCTACATCCTTCTGAATCTGCTTAGTGTATTCATCTCTTGGTCTCCCTCTACGATTTTTACCCTCCACGCTGCCCTCCAATACTAAATTGGTGATCCCTTGATGCCTTAGAACATGTCCTACCAACCGATCCCTTCTTCTGGTCAAGTTGTGCCACAAACTTCTCTTCTCCCCAATCCTATTCAATACTTCCTCATTAGTTATGTGATCTACCCATCTAATCTTCAGCATTCTTCTGTAGCACCACATTTCGAAAGCTTATATTCTCTTCTTGTCCAAACTATTTATCGTCCATGTTTCACTTCCATACATGGCTACACTCCATACGAATACTTTCAGAAATGATTTCCTGACACTTAAATCAATACTGGATGTTAACAAATTTCTCTTCTTCAGAAACGCTTTCCTTGCCATTGCCAGCCTACATTTTATATCCTCTCTACTTCAACCATCATCAGTTATTTTGCTCCCCAAATAGCAAAACTCCTTTACTACTTTAAGTGCCTCATTTCCTAATCTAATTCCCTCAGCATCACCTGACTTAATGAGACTACATTCCATTATCCTTGTTTTGCTTTTGTTGATGTTCATCTTATATTCTCCTTTCAAGACACTGTCCATTCCATTCAACTGCTCTTCCAAGTCCTTTGCTGTCTCTGACAGAATTACAATGTCATCGGCGAACCTCAAAGTTTTTATTTCTTCTCCATGAATTTTAATACCTACTCCGAATTTTTCTTTTGTTTCCTTTCCTGCTTGCTCAATATACAGATTGAACAACATCGGGGAGAGGCTACAACCCTGTCTTACTCCCTTCCCAACCACTGCTTCCCTTTCATGTCCCTCGACTCTTATAACTGCCATCTGGTTTCTGTACAAATTGTAAATAGCCTTTCGCTCCCTGTATTTTACCCCTGCCACCTTTAGAATTTGAAAGAGAGTATTCCAGTCAACATTGTCAAAAGCTTTCTCTAAGTCTACAAATGCTAGAAATGTAGGTTTGCCTTTCCTTAATCTTTCTTCTAAGATAAGTCGTAAGGTCAGTATTGCCTCACGTGTTCCAGTGTTTCTATGGAATCCAAACTGATCTTCCCCGAGGTTGGCTTCTACTAGTTTTTCCATTCGTCTGTAAAGAATTCGTGTTAGTATTTTGCAGCTGTGACTTATTAAGCTGATAGTTCGGTAATTTTCACATCTGTCAACACCTGATTTCTTTGGGATTGGAATTATTATATTCTTCTTGAAGTCTGAGGGTATTTCGCCTGTTTCATACATCTTGCTCACCAGATGGTAGAGTTTTGTCAGGACTGGCTCTCCCACGGCCGTCAGTAGTTCCAATGGAACATTGTCTACTCCGGGGGCCTTGTTTCGACTCAGGTCTTTCAGTGCTCTGTCAAACTCTTCACGCAGTATCAAATCTCCCATTTCATCTTCATCTACATCCTCTTCCATTTCCATAATATTGTCCTCAAGTACATCGCCCTTGTATAGACCCTCTATATACTCCTTCCACCTTTCTGCTTTCCCTTCTTTGCTTAGAACTGGGTTTCCATCTAAGCTCTTGATATTCATACAAGTCGTTCTCTTATCTCCAAAGGTCTCTTTAATTTTCCTGTAGGCGGTATCTATCTTACCCCTAGTGAGATAGGCCTCTACATCCTTACATTTGTCCTCTAGCCATCCCTGCTTAGCCATTTTGCACTTCCTGTCGATCTCATTTTTGAGACGTTTGTATTCCTTTTTGCCTGTTTCACTTACTGCATTTTTATATTTTCTCCTTTCATCAATTAAATTCAATATTTCTTCTGTTACCCAAGGATTTCTACTAGCCCTCGTCTTTTTACCTACTTGATCCTCTGCTGCCTTCACTACTTCATCCCTCAAAGCTACCCATTCTTCTTCTACTGTATTTATTTCCCCCATTCCTGTCAATTGCTCCCTTATGCTCTCCCTGAATCTCTGTACAACCTCTGGTTCTTTTAGTTTATCCAGGTCCCATCTCCTTAAATTCCCACCTTTTTGCAGTTTCTTCAGTTTTAATCTACAGGTCATAACCAATAGATTGTGGTCAGAGTCCACATCTGCCCCTGGAAATGTCTTACAATTTAAAACCTGGTTCCTAAATCTCTGTCTTACCATTATATAATCTATCTGATACCTTTTAGTATCTCCAGGGTTCTTCCATGTATACAACCTTCTTTCATGATTCTTAAACCAAGTGTTAGTTATCATTATGTTGTGCTCTGTGCAAAATTCTACCAGGCGGCTTCCTCTTTCATTTCTGTCCCCCAATCCATATTCACCTACTATGTTTCCTTCTCTCCCTCTTCCTACACTCGAATTCCAGTCACCCATGACTATTAAATTTTCGTCTCCCTTCACAATCTGAATAATTTCTTTTATTTCATCATACATTTCTTCAATTTCTTCGTCATCTGCAGAGCTAGTTGGCATATAAACTTGTACTACTGTAGTAGGTGTGGGCTTCGTATCTATCTTGGCCACAATAATGCGTTCACTATGCTGTTTGTAGTAGCTTACCCGCATTCCTATTTTCCTATTCATTATTAAACCTACTCCTGCATTACCCCTATTTGATTTTGTGTTTATAACCCTGTAGTCACCTGACCAGAAGTCTTGTTCCTCCTGCCACCGAACTTCACTAATTCCCACTATATCTAACTTCAACCTATCCATTTCCCTTTTTAAATTTTCTAACCTACCTGCCTGATTAAGGGATCTGACATTCCACGCTCCGATCCGTAGAACGCCAGTTTTCTTTCTCCGGATAACTTCTTACTTACATTTGATAATAATAGTAATAACTAAAGACTTCACCTAAATTTAAAGAAAAGAATTTTACGCCACTCGTAAGGTCATGTGAAATAAATTATTTACCTTGTACTCCAATTAAAGTAAGAGGGAGCACTTGAAAGAACATTAGGCAGGTGGACAACTGAACATTATGTACAGAAGGTAGCGAGTTGCATAGAGCAGGAAAACAGAAACTTTCTCGATTATTCTAGAAGGACATACAAGTAGGTAGACATTTCTGCCAGCTTAAAAATGCACAGAACAGCTCTGCCAGAGGGGAATCCCTGTACTGCTCTGCTATGCGATAGATCGAGATATCGCACAAAGACATAAACTAGTCCCAGGAGCTATTAACCCTTGAGGTTAAGAACTATTTATTTTAACTGTTATCAGAAGAAGGTAATTTGGGAGATATGTAACGGATGACAATCCTCTCTTTCAGTTCAAATGTTTTCACTCATTTTTAAAAGTGAATACATCTACTGTGTGTGGTATCGATAGCTACAATGCCGTGGCGTAGGTTGGCACTACGACACCAACACCGATGACAGCGCCCTCTAGCAGGTGCTGTCCAGATCTACGAGTTCCGCTCCAGATTCTCCCCATTTGATCAGGAGCAGACAACCGGGACACTTCGCACTTCATTGCAAAGTTATGTATTCTTCTTGCTAGAGTAAAGGTGCTTTAACTATATTTGCAGTACCGACGTGTTTTACCTTTTCCTGCTCCTACTCCTACTCACTTCCTACATTCGGCCAACCTTTCAGTTTCCAGGAGCAGACCCACGCGCCGCCTTCCAGGCAGGATACAAAACTGTGATTGACGAGTGCATTCAGTGGAGCAGGGCACCAGCTAATCCACTGGCACAATCAGGAGACGAAGTCACTAGTGGGCTGCCAGAGAGGCATGTCACACAGATGAATGGTCGGGAAAAATTTTCATTTTCTGATGTAATATGTAACTTTTGGGTATTATTGCTTTTTGGAGACTGCTCCGAGTGTCTGAAATGGCATCTGAATAGTAACAGATTATTCTGCAAAAAGTATATGCAGTAATATGCAGGAGAAGGAAGTAACTTTGAATGTGTCTACAAGTATCATTTCCAACTATGATGATTATTACAACAATGGTAGGATCACACTCTCAAGTCATTGTCCTGTTTCAACATTACAAGTAAAAGATTTTAGCGCACGGTTCAGTGTTTGCGAGATTTCTGATGGTCGTGAGTTTAACCACATGTATGGCCAGTTGGTTGTGTAATGGAAGTATTAAACAATCACTCTTTTATTCTCTTTATTATGTGCAAATGTGCAAGAATATAGTTTAGAATCATTATTGAAAGGTCTGCATGACCGTGTAAAGCTGATTAATGCAAATGAAAGTTCCTTTACATATTATTTTTCCATGTTGTAACTGTGTTAAAGTACAGAGAGTGTGACAGAAATTTATGGGGTCCTAGAAATGATTAATGTGAGATAAGTTCTCTCTGTAGCGAGTTCTCGCCGACCACTGTGGCTGAGCGGTTCTAGGCGCATCAGCCCAGAACTGCGATGCTGCTACGGTCGCAGGTTCGAATCCTGCCTCGGGCACGGATGTGTGTGATGTCCTTAGGTTAGTTAGGTTTACGTAGTTATGTAGTTCTAAGTCTAGGGGACTGATGACCTCAGATGTTAAGTCCCATAGTGCTTAGAGCCATTTAAACCATTTTGTAGCAAGTTCTCGATTAGCAAGAAGAATCGTGTTCAACACTACTGTTGGAAGTATCGTATAAGGCACGTAAAGGAAGACGTTCGCCCGATAGCGCTGTCTCCCGTGTGCTCTCATCTTAAACGACAGTTACAATAGCGAGGGATCGATAATTACAGTCGAGTTTGGCGACTGTCGTTTATTAGAGGACAAAGTGCTTCTCAATTACATTTGAATGTTATTGCAGTTCTGTTACTTTTATTTGTGGCTAACCAACCGTACTTCCCAGGCTACCTCACATAAGTACAATTTGGGTAATGACAGTGCGTACCTACGAGAGTCGGATTAGAACGGATCTCTTACTGGCGAGACGGCGAAATATCGGGGTTTGTGGCGCTCACACCATTTCAGAAAAAGTGAGACGGCTCTTGTCATGCTGCCCACCATGGTAAATGAAGTGGATGGCACGTGTGCACTTGACTAAGTTTTGACTGACATCCAACCGATATGTTTAGGTTTTGAAATTAAAATTAGCATGTTCTACCAGTTACCGAGATACTCAGAGGGGAATTAATAATACATCTTATAATACTCCACTGTGCCTCCTAAGTTCCAACTGGGATGAGAAAAACTCTTTTCCCCCATCTGGGACTGAACCCAGGACTTTCAGTGCTGGAGCAATGTGCTCTGCCAGCCAGATCACCACGGCAACTAGACCGTGACGTATCTCAGTAAATGATGCAACAGTGTACAGGTGAGGGAGAGGTGATGTCTCGGCTGCCACTGAAGCACAAAGAATTACAGTGAAGAGGGCACGCGTGCTAATGTCAAAACAAAGTACAGACTGATTTCTAGCACTGAGATCTTTTTAATTAATTTCTTTCAGAGATGAAACGGAACGCTGGAAAGCTGAAGGCACTGTCATCTAACTTCAGGTGTGTCTCAGGGAAGGGGGATACCTGTGTCGAATATTCAATGGTTTGGCCGACAGCATTCATAGCAACCTCAGACCTTTTGCAGATGACGCATTCATCTATTATGAAGCACTGCCTCAACAAAGCTGCACAGAGTCACATATTTGTACAATTTTGATTTCTAAGTGGTGCAGAGACTGGCAACTTGCTTTAAGTGTACAGAAATGTGAAATACTGTATTTCACAAAACAAAATAAAGTACTAGTCCTATGACCACAATACCAATAAGTCACAATTAGAATCAAATCTCTTCACACAGATACCTGGGTGTAACAATATGCAGGGTCATAAAATAGAATGATCACAAAGGCTCGGTCATCTAAAGTGGCTGGCAGACATTGGTTCGTCGGAAGAATAGTATGGAAATGTAATCTCTTACCAAATAGGACTAACAGGGGATACTGAATGTATGCAAAGAAAAAAAAAAAAAAAAAAGAGTACAATGAAAAGTCACAAGTTTGTTTGACCCACAGGATAGCATCACAGAAATACTAAAAAGACAGAAGTGGCAGACACCTGTAGATAACGGAAGCTACCCCTACAGAGCCTACTTAAAAAGTTTCAGGAACTAGCATTAAGTGAGGGGAGTAGAAATATACTACAAACCTCCTACATATCATTCTTATAGGGATTGGCAAAGACAAGATTAAACTTATTAAATTGTGTACAGCAACCATACTTTCTGCACTCCACATTTGAATGGAATAGGAAAAGTGGTACAGTGGGTCTGTGGTAAGTACCCTGTGTCATACAGTTCATTGTGGTTTGTGGAGTAAGGATGTAAGTGAAGGCTCATTGTTTTGGATAGTTAGACAGACGATAAAATGCTGAAGTATAAAATATATGATTGCCTGGACAAACACAATGTCCTCAACTCTTTAACTACAAAAATTTAGATGCTCTATGATACTTGTGTGTTGAGATTACAAAAGAAAAATGGAAATTAAAGTCGTTTAGAATAAAGAAAGGTGCACAACAGGCAAGTTCCCTTTCCCACTTACTCTTCACCACAGTCAGGTTCTGTACTGAAGGAAGAAATCTAAATGCTTTCATATTTTCAGCTGTGTCGCCATTTGGGGTTAAGCCAACACAGAGGTACAAGGAAACTGAATGTGTGAAATACTAAATTCGAGAAGTTGGGCTAACTGGTAAATGGAAACAGAAACAAGACAGTGGCAATTCAGTAGTCTGCCGTGACAAGAGTGCCATTTCCATGTTCTGAACAGGCTACGCAAGGACTCCGATCCTTCAGTAATGTAAAAAGACTTACTTCCTCTAAGATCTAAACCAACTGTGTTCACGACTTTCCTTCTGCCCTTCGTATCCTACAGTTTTGAGAGCTGTGTCCTAATCGAAAGCTATAAAAATTAATCACAAGTTTATGAAATGAAATACCATAGGCCTGCTCCACAAAAGGCAAGGACACAGATCAGCAATGGGCGCAATATGCAGGACCTGCAGGTCAGAGCACCCACAGAAGATAGGCCGAGTGCAGCGAGACCGAAATGTCGGTGTCGTGTGAATGGGATGCGGGCTAACCCGACTGTCAGTTATTACACAGAAAGGGATGTGCCAGGATGAAGAGTACGAACTGTATTTGTTTAATCACAACTGCTGTGAAAGATTGTGCCTAGTGCTTCAAAAACATAAATGCCTGACTTCAATTACGAATCTTCCTGGCTTTGTGTACTAGACTGGGACTCAAACCTGGGGCAAGTGCCTTTCACTGGCAAGTTCTCTACTGATTGAGCAATAGAGAGACAAGGTATGCAGAACAACTACTGTGAAGTTCGGGAGGTAGTGGCAGAAGTAAAGCTACAAGGGAAGGTCACGAGTTGTGTTCAGACAACTCAGTTAGCAGAGCACTTGCTGTGAAAGGCGAGGTTTATGTGCTGGTCAGGCACACAGAGTTTTAGTCTGCCAGGAAGTTTCAAACTAGCACACACTCTGCTTCTGATTGATCCGTGTGCAAACGCAGAATGAACTTTCAAACAGTTTGAGAGAGAGAGAGAGAGAGAGAGAGAGAGAGAGAGAGAGAGAGAGAGAGAGAGAGTGGGGTGGGTGGGGGAGGGTGGGAGGAGACAGGAATAATAACTAACCAACATGCTCACAGTGAGCTTCAGTAACGTTTCACCTTAGTGTGCCCTGACATAACATTACAAAAGAGTCACCAAGTGGGTGTCAACTAGATACTACACGACAACAGTGCCTAATATAATAATTTTACATGGCTCAACAGTTTGGTGCAAGTCTTTCAATTGGATACCACTTAAGCGACATGTGTGTCCCTAATCTACTCCCGTTGTCCAGTCGGGGAAAGGTAACCTACAGTTTAACGTGGAATCTGAACCGTATCTCACGCCTTCTCGTCAGGGTGAGGTGAGGGCTGGGGTAAAGGCAGACTGAAATACCTCTGTGTTTCAACCAGGATTTGATACCGAGAGCTCTCTGTTTCTGAGCAAGTGCTTTAGCATTATACGAGGACTATTCAAAATGTATCCAATCTTCTTTTTTACGTCGAAACTGGCAGTGGCTTTGGGACACACATCCCCTCTATGTTTGTAAGCATACATAGTGCACACGTGTGATTTTTTTCGCAATAGCAGAAACAACCAGTCACTGCCTAGTTGTTGCCAGGTGAACACTTATAAGAGAGAGTTATCGGATTTGGTCGTGAGGGCAAAATGACAGAAAAAGTGGGACAACATTATTGCATCAAATTTGTTTTAAGCTGGGCAATTCTCAGGTCGATAGAATCGACAAGATTTGAGAAGTGTTTGGGGACGAAGTGACGGGTACCACATATATAAAGGAGTGGCACGACCACTTCAAAGTGAAGAGTGAAGAGTGAAGAGTGAAGCACATTCAGGTAGGTCCTCACCATCCAGAGAGCTGATAACGTAAGGACACTGGTGATGCAGGGTAGATTAAACACGAGCAGAGAACTTGCACACAAGGTTAAAATTAGTGTTGAACCCATTCATGCCATCTCAATATATATTTTGGATCTCAGGAGAATTTATGCCAAAGTTTCTAACAACTGAGCATAAGAAACTTCATTTGGAGATCAGACAGGACGTGCTGGATACTGTCCGTTGTACATGTAAACTCAGGACTCATCACCAGTGATTACTGCGTTACAAAAGTTCGGATTACTACGGAGAAACAAAGTTCCTCTCATTGCAATGGAAGTATCTGTCATCCCTGAGACCCAAAAGAGTGAGGCAGGTCCGCATCAATGTGTAAGTCATGCTGACCATCTTTTCTGACTCCAATGGTGCAGTCTGCCACGAGTACGCCCCAGAAGGTACTAATGTCAACGAGGAGTACGACCGAAAGGTTACCTGCGTGAATCGGTGAGATACAAACAGCTGGACTCGCAGGCAGTGGGAACCCTTCACCGTGACAATATGCGTCCTCTCATCGTTCTCCATTAATTCGAAGTTTTTTTTTTGGAAAACAAAAAAAGACTGTGGTTTGTCAGCTTCCTGTTCCCCTGACCTAGCACTGAGTGACTTCTTGCTTTTCCATACACAGGAAAAGGCTCTGAAAGGGATCAGATTTCAGAACAGGGAAGACAACGTGCAGAATTCGACGGAGCAGTTGAACGCCCTACCGAAAGAGGCTTTCTGGTGATGCTTCCAGCAGTGGCAGCAGTGTTGGGAGAGGTGTGTAGAAGCTGATGGGCACTGCTTTGAAGCTGAAACTATTGTATCTGAATAAAGATTGATTTTATAGCTAAAAGTCAGATACTTTTTGAATGGACCAAGCCTGAAAATGAGGACTACACATTTTAGAATATCTAGGGACTGTAACATAAGATCTTTGGGGAGCTGTATAGTAGACAAAACACTAGGCTTGTTCCAAGTGTGCCAGGTGTTTACTTTGGAAGATAAAAGTACTAGATTGGTTACATCAGGAGTTATACCAAAAATGGAGCCTTTTGTGATTTGATTAATTACTGCAACTGTGAAATGCACAGTTAAATATGACTATTGAAAGATATTCTTTGTTTATTTACATGGTACTTGTATAATGTATGTAACCTTGATGAAAAATTATTTATAAGACACTGTGTACAATTACTGTATGCACTTGATAAATATTTGTCCTCCTTTGGTACAGATGGTCTGAGCACCACCAGAGTGTGACCAAAGAGGGTGCACGATGACCACCCCTGCCCCCTCCACTCCCCTATGATGGATTAACTACTGTGCTGGACCCCGGTGCAGACGTAAATCCACTCTAATAGTAGGTGCAAGAGATCATAGCACATGGTGGATAGGTTACACAACATGTAAGGTGTCCTTACCCAGAAAACCCATACTTCTTAGGGTTTGTTGTACACTTTTCTAAATTTCAAAGAAGATCTATGAATAATTAAGCAAAAAGGTTGATGGAAAGGTCGTCTCAATAACAGTTGATTCACCAACGTAAAACCTTCGCTAGGTATAAAACACCTTTTATTTGCCTTTTACAACAGAAAATGAGTTACTGCAGATTTATTCTAGCCCCCAACATCATAGGCATTCTGGCAGATGACCAAGTTAAATTTCAAAATAACTGAAAAAGTTATTTCTAGCCAGCTCTGAACCCAATGTGTATTGCTCCTAGTACTTGCCTGTGTCATGGGCATATTCCGTAAGATACACTACAAGCTTACAACAACATTTCGTTGCCAATAACCTTCAATTATTACTAGTCACACAGTTTACACAGTCATTTTACATTCTTATTTAAAGATTTCTTATACAATTGGTTAAATATACATATAATGCATAATATAAACAAACACAGGCACAAAAGTTTTATAACTGAGTAAGTCTCTTAACCAGTCCATAGGTCTTGATATTACCAAATGCAGTTCACTGAGATCACCAGGAAAGTTTATAATAAATGTTCTTCGATCATACGTTGACAAGTCACTTTCACACAGTACGTGGACTACACCACAGGATTAACAAATTAGAATTATTGCATCTATTAAAGTTTGTACTGCTCAAAATGGAGATACCTTTAAATTTTCATATCTTCACGGCTGCTGATATGTCGGACACTTCCATTTTATGAACCTCACATTTTATTAGTGCTAAATGCCTAGCTGTAGTAAATGACAGTTCTGGGGTCAGATGAGGAACTCGAATAACCAATGAAGTGGTCCACACTCCAGAGAATGGCATGTACTACTGTTCATAGAACTGTTCCTCTAATGATGGAAGTCTGCAGGCACCTACAGCGTACAGTCAGCCTCTACATTAACAAATCCCCACGACACTTGCCTGAGTAAGCGCACACCGTGAGGGGCCTGCGATCGCAGTGCCGCCGACAGTTGCTCGTCGGACAAGTCGGTCAGACTCGGACTGTAGAGCTGATAGCTTTCTTGTGTAGCTTCTGAAAATAAAAACATTTAGTTTAGAAAGTGTAGAGTGCCTTCAAACATGCAATTTGGTATAGTAGGAAAGGGAAGAGAAGGAAAAATAGTAGAAAAACATGGACAGGGAAAGGTATGAAAAAGAAATGTGCCTGATAAAATTTTGCACAGGACATAAAATCACTGCTAACATCTGGTTTAAGATTTACTAAGAGGGTATCAGTTCTTTCAGACATGTCCGAAAGAACAGATACCATCGGTGACCATGCAGCTCATTAGAATGAAATTACAATGAAATGAACACCCTTAGCTGCTTACAGGCGTTGACATACATCAACGGGAACAAATGAAAATGTGTGCCCCGATGAATGTAGTGCGGGGCAATATGTTGAGAATGTGGGTTTCGCGGGAGGCGTGCCAGAGATAAATCCCTGCAGTCGCGCTATCCTCTGTGTCCTCGGTGACTCAGATGGATAGAGCGTCTGCCATGTAAGCAGGAGATCCCGGGTTCAGGTCCCGGTCGGGGCACACATTTTCACCTGTCCCTGTTGACGTATGTCAATGCCTGTAAGCAGCTAAGGGTGTTCATTTCATTGTAATCTGGTTTAAGAATCGTCTAAGAAGGTTGTATATGTGCAAGAGACCTGGAGACAATGGCAAGTTTCAGATTGATTGCACAGGGTGATCCGTCTAAGATGTCATAAGAGTATTGCATTATATTTATTAAGTTAGTGAATAAATCTCCAAGCGATTTTCTGCAATGTACATGAAAATGGGGCGAGTTAACAATGAATGACCATGCTTTGTGAGGCAAGCTGTCAGCACCTAGTTCACAGTGCAAACAGGAGATGTCAGAAGCACATTGTATAACCTACAGAGGTGACAACAGTCAACACACGCTGAGTGTGCTACCTTGTAAGTGAAAATGGTTGTTACACCGCAACAACGAAGTCAATGTGGCATGTGGCCTAAAAAATTTTCGAGTGTTGTAGAGACCCAGGGAGTTTTCAGGTGTCGGTGCAGTGTTATCAGCCCATTCTTTCTTGTGGAGGAGACTGTTTGTGCTCTCAATTACCTGGAAATAATTGACCAGTATGTCATTTATCAATTACAGAAAGATGGGATACTGGACATCGATGTCTATCAACAGGATGGTGCTCCAGCACACTTGGATCTCATTGTGTGAGGACAATTAAACCAGATATTCAGATATTCAACGATCGCCAGTGTGGGTTTGGTAGACCCCTCCCACGGCCTTTAATATTCCGGCCTAACATCAACATTATTTCCATAAAAACCGCAGAATCTGACTGACCTACAGTGTCAGGTTACAGTAGCCTTTTATCAAATCACTCCAGGAATGCTGCACACCCCAGAGGCACAATATGTGCCCCATTTGCAGTGACCGACATGTTGAGAGCTAATGTGCTGTGTGACAAATTTCAGACACAAAGTCCAGCCTCCCCTCCACATGTATGTGCTGCTAATAAGCAACAAGTTTGCACACTTTCTTGTATATAGTGCTTTACTTTTCCAACATCTCAAATGTGTCACCTAACATAATGGTAAGACACGAGATTTTGGAACCACATTTATACTGTAAGACATTTCCAGGGACAGATGTGGGCTCTGACCACAATTTATTTTTTATGAACTGTAGATTAAAACTCAATAAATCACAAAATGATAGGAAATTATGGAGATGGAACCTGGATAAGTTGAAAGAACCGAAGATTACTGAGAGTTTCAAAGGGAGAATTAGGCAACCTTTGACTGAAACAGCAGAAAATGAATGGGTAGCTTTGACAGATGAAATAGTCAAGGCAGCAAGGGATCAAATAGGCAAACAACGAAGGGCTAATAGGATCCTTGGATAACACAGCAGACACTGAATTTAAATGATGAAAGGAGAAAACATGAAATGCAGCAAATGAACTGGGTGCAATGGAATACAGATGTCTAAAGAATGAGATTGACAGAAAGTGCTAAATGACTAAGCAGGAATGGCTAGAGGACAATGCAAGCCGTTATAAGCCTGCATAACTGAGGGAAAGATAGATGCCACCTACAGGAAAATTAAAGAGACCTTTGGCAAAAAGAGAAGCAGCTCTCTGAATATCGAGAGCTCAGAAGGAAAAGCAGTACTAAACAAAGAAAGGAAAGCTGAAAGGTGGAGCCAATAAATAGATGAGCTCTACAAAGGAAATGAACTTGAATACAGTATTGTACAAAGGGAAGGGGATGCTGATGAAGATGGGGTGGGAGACATTATACTGCGGGAAGACTGACAGAGCACTGAAAGAACTAAGGCGAAACAAGGCCCCTGGAGTAGACAACATTCTGTCAGAACCGCTGATAGCTTTGGCAGACCCAGCCACAACAAAACTATTCCATCTGGCATGCATGATGTGTGAGACAGGCTAAATACCCTCAGACTTCATGAAGAATGTAATAATTCCAATTGCGAATAAAGCAGGTGCTGACAGGTGTGGATGTTACCAAACTATCAGGCTACTAAGTCATAGTTGCAAAATACTAACAAAAATTATTTACAGAAGAATGGAAAACTGGTAGATGCCTACCTTGGGGAAAATCAATTTGATTTCCAGAAAAATGTAGGGACAGGCAAGGCAATACTGACCCTGTGACTTATCTTACAAGACTGCATAAGGAAAGGCAAACTTACACTTATATGATTTGTAAACCTACAGAAAGTTTTTGACATTGCTGACTGGAATACACTCTTTTAAATTCTGAAAGAAGCAAGGGTAAAATACAGGAAGTGAAATGCTATTCAGAATTTCTACAGGAACCAAATGGCAGTTATAAGAGTCATGGAGCACAAAAGGGAACCACTGGTTGGGAAGGGAGTGAGACAGGGTTGTGGCCTATACCCTATCATTTGGACTGTATGATGAACATGCAGTACAGGAAACCAAAGAAAAAATTTTCTGAACAAATTAAAGTTTCGGGAAAAGAAATAAAAATTTTGAGGTTTGGTGATAAGAACTTAAAAAAATAAAAATAAAATAAGGTGATTTACTGTTTAATTGTGTTCTAGAAAAAACTGTAAGGATCTGAAATTCGGAGCTAAACAAATCACAAAATTGAACCAATGAATCTGGGAAGGAAAACAAATGGAATTAAGGTAAACTGCTTGGCTTTTGTGGATGATTTTGCAATACTTTCAAAAAACCTGACAAAAGCTGTTCTTCAGATAAACCTTCTGGAACAAATTGCAAACAGAACTGGTTTCAAAATTTCAGTTGGAAAAAAACAAAATTCATGACAAGTATAAAAAATGTGCCAAAATCCACAGCAAAACAAATAGGTAAAATAGAGTGAGTAAATAAATATACATATCTTGGAGAGACTATTCAACAGAATGGACTACAAAAATCTGCAACAGATGTAAGAATTAACAAAATGGAAAGAGCATAGGGTTTGACCAAAAATATTTACAACAAAAAATGTATATCTAGAAAAACAAAACTAAAACCCCACACCAAACTGGTTCGACCAGAATGTTTATATGGATCTTAATGCCTAAAAATGAACTATAAGATGGACAGATTAGAGGTACTCAAAAGAAGGATTATTAGAAAAATAACAACTGCAATAAAAACTGCAGATGGTTGGAATATAAGAAGTAATGAGGAGATCTACAAAAATATAAAGAAAATATATGAAGTAATGGCCACACAAAGATTAACCTTTTTTGGACACCTCTAACGAATGGATGAAAATAAACTAACAAAGCAAATACTGCTATATTTCTGAAAGAAGAAATCGACAATAGCATGGATTACAGTAGTAAGGAAAGATCTAGAAAGAAACAACATTAAAGAACCAGAAATAGCAGAAAGAAACTCTTTTAAAAATAAAATACTAAATTTGGGAGGCATTCAAAGCAGAAGAAATAAAATATGGGGAACAACATGGACAGAAGAAATGAAGAGACTTCATGGAGAGAAAATGAGGGAATACTGGAAAAATAGAAAATGACAAAGGAAGATGAGGAACTGAAGTTGTTAACATGATCCTAGTTGGTCAATATGATTAAAAAAAGTTTCAGGGGACAAAATAGCTATGGTCATAAGCGCCCATTTGTGACTTAGTGAAGGATAAAACAGGAATTGAAATCAGCATCAATGGGAGCGAAACTTAATGAGGAGGAAAACTAAAAAAACAGAAGGAAATCTTAGAAAAGTGCTATTGAAGAGGGGGTTGTTTTCCCCAAAAAGAGTTTCAAATGACCAATGTCATCTCACTCACACTTATAAACTCAAGGACACGATCAGCTGAGCACGAGTCATCTGCTAAAATGGAAGATATATCGGAAAACAGCTGTAAACGGGCACAAAGCGGATTAAAATATGGGCACTGAAGTAACAGGTGTCTCACCATCCACGACTGAGAGCAGTGGGGACAAAGCAGAGGAGGAGCGCCACTTAAAAGATCTCAATGGCTAAAAAGACAATGCCCAATCCAGAGTCAAGTTAAAGTTACCTCCTCCCAACAACAGGGCCAGACGGAAGAGGTCTAAGCACAGGGAAGAGGTTTTATGACCCACAATTTATTATCCTGAAGTGCAGACCAATGAGTGTGCCATAAAAGAGTAACACGACGACTTAAAATGCTCTGTAGACCGGCAAATGGAACCGTGCAAATGGCGGGCTGAGGAATACAGAGAGCAACCTTCGCCACTATACGGGCTGCCTCTTTCCGCATATACCAACATGCCCTGGGATCCAGAGGAATGCCACAGAGATGCCCCCCAAGTGGAGCATATGGAGGCAGGCCTGAATCTGGTGGACCAGAGCGTGGACAGGATAAAGAGCTTGGAGATTGAGAAGAGAGCTCAGCGAATACTAGCATATAGTATACTGTATCCGCTGATGGCAACAGATGTATTGGACAGCATGGAGAACAGCATAGAGCTCTGCAGTAAAAACTGAACACTGGTCAGGAAACTGAAATTTAATAGGGGTGTTGTCAATAATATAGGCTTTCCCGACACCAAAGGTGGTCTTGGAGCCGTCAGTGTAAATAAATGTGGCATCCTCCATTTGTGTGCATAGAGCAGCTAATGCCCAACGATAAACTAGGGGGAGGGGTACTATCCTTGGGAAGCTGACAAAGGTCACAGAGAAGGCATGTCCAGGGGTGGGGCCAAGGTGGCAGCGTACTCCTATTTGTCAGGAAAGTTTTAGGAAATTGGAAGGAAAGTGAATGTAGCAGTTGACGGAAGTGGACTCCTGGTGGCAGCAGAGAGGAAGGGCTGCCTGCATACCCTAAATTCAAGGAGGCATCGGGGGAAAAAAAAAAAAAAAAAAAAAAAAAAAAAAAAAAAAAAAAAAAAAAAAAAAAAAAAAAAAAACCCCACGGGTCAGATTAGCAGGCATGGAAGACAGATGACTAGCAAAAAGACAGCTCACTGATCGGACAGCGGAGGTTCAGCAGTTTCAGCGTAAAGGCTCTCCATGGGGCTGGTGTAAAAAGCTCCAGATGCTAAACGCAATCCACGGTGGTGGACAGAGTCGAGACACTGAAGAATAGACAGCTGTGCAGAGGAGAAAACTATGCTTCCATGGTCCAATTTTGAGCACAGTAAAGCGCAGCATAGGCGGAGGAGGATCACTCTGTCCGTTGCTCAGGAGGTACTACTCAGAACACAGAGGGTGTTGAGGGATCGCAGACAGCGAGCCGAAAGATATGAAATGTGGGAAGACCAGCACAGTTTTCTGTCAAACACAAGTCCCAAAAAATTGGCGACATCTGTGAATGGAAGATCAACAGGGCCTAGATGTAAGGATGGCAGATAAAACTCCATACCACGCCAAAAATTTACACAGACAGTCTTACTGGAAGAAAATTGGAAGGTGGTTTTGATGCTCCACGAATGGAGGCAATCGAGGCATCCTTGATGACGTCATTCAAGAAGGCTGGTCTGTTGAGAGGTGTAGTAGACTGCAAAGTCATCGAGAAAGAGGGAGCCCGAGACATCGGAAAGTAGACAATCCATAATTGGATTTGTGGTGATGGCAAACAGTACAACACTCAGCATGGAGCCCTGGGGCACCCCTTTTCTTGAGAGAAAGTACGGGATAGAGTAGTGTTCACCTGCACCTCAAATGTGTGCTCTGTCATAAATTCACGGATGAAACGGAGTAGCTGACCTTGAAAGCCCCAAGAGAACAGTGTGCAGAGGATGCCTGTCCTCCAACAGGTGTCGTATGCCCTCTCCGTATCAAAAAATATAGCTATCGTTTGGTGTTTGCTGAGAAAATTGTTCATGATATAAGTGGACAGAGCAACAAGATGGTCAACTGTCGAACGATGCTTTCAGAAACCGCATCGAGCTGTTGTTAAAAGGTTTTGGGACCACAGCCACCAGCCTAAACGGCTATTTACCATACGCTCCAAAACCTTACAAACACTACTCGTGAAAGAGATTGGGCGATAGCTGGAGGGGAGATGTTTGTCCTTTCCAGGTTTCGGAACAGGTATGACAATAGCTTCCCGCTATTTTCTGGGAAAGGTACTGTCAACACAAAAGTTGATTATGAAGGCGAAGGAGGTTGCACAGACAAGGGTATGGTAGATGCAGCAACATGTGGACATGGATACCATCTGCTCCCAGAGCAGAAGAGCGAGAGGAGGAGAGTGCATGTCTGAGTTCCCGCATAGAAAGAACGGTATTATACCTTTCACGATTTTGAGAGGAAAAAGCAAGAGGTCGCTGGTCGCTCTTCCGCAACCCATTTCTTCAGGAGAAAGGCTGGTGGGTAATTCAAAGAGCTCAAAATTTCAGCAAAGTGTTGACCCAATGACTTAGAGATTGCGACTGGGTACACTAAGGTATCCTGCATGACAGTTAGCCCAGAGGTTGGGGGAAAACTGGAAGTGACGGATATCTGTCGGATTGACTCCAAACAATTGATGAGGGAGTGAAGGTATTAAATGAGCTGCTAAAGAAATTCCAGCTTGCCTTCTTGCAGTCGTATATGATGCGACGGCATCGCGCACGTAACTGCTTATAGCAGATACAGTTGGCCAACGTAGGATGATGGCGGCAAACACGAAGAGCACGTCTCCACTTGCGTATCGCGTCATGGCACACCTTGTTCCACCGAGGAACTGGGGGGCACTGGGGCAAAGGGGAACTACGAGGTATCGAACATTCTGTGGCTGTAAGAATAACTTCTGTAACACAAGTGACCTGATAATCGATGCTAGGAAATTGACGGTCATCAAATGTTGCTAGATAAGAGAAAAGCGTCCAATCGGCTTAAGAAAACTTCCAGTGTCTTGGGCGCATAGATGGCAATTGTGGTTGTAATCGAAGGACACATGGAAAATGGTCACTCGAGTATTTATTGGCAAGAGGGAACCATTCAAAGTGCCAAGCTAGCTGAATAGTACTGACCGAAAGGTCCAAATGAGTAGGTTGACATGGAGGCACACAAAAATGTAGGTTCCCCAGCGTTGAGGCAAACAACATCCACTTGGTGGAAGAGGTCAATCAACAGGGAGACCCTCGGACAAGGACGCAGAGGTCCACAAAGTAGGTGGTGGGGATTGAAGTCCCCAACCAGCAAATAGGGGGGCGGAAGCTGACGAAGAAGATGAGGGAGATCAGCTCTTGCCATTGGTGTGGACGATGGAATGTATACAGCACAAAGAGAGAAGGTGTATCCAGAAAGGGAAAGACGGACAGCAACAGCTTGGAAGGAACATGGAGAAGAGTCACGAGTCCTCCATATGCTGGAGTGCCATCAACAGAGGGGAGATCAAATCAGATTCACTTAAAATGAGGAAAAAGAATGTGATCGCGGGGACGCAGCTTTGTTTCCTGAAGACAGAAGATGACCGGCGAGTAGGATCGTAAGAGGATCGACAATTCATCCCAACTGGCTCGAATGCCACGGATATTCCAATGGATAATGGACATCGGGTGGACAGAAAAGGGAAGAATGTGACCGAGGTTGCCCTCAACTCAACGACTGCTCAGAGCCAGTGGCCGACAGCGTGGAACAGCATTCAGCCAAAGGCAGAAGATCCCGATCCATAGGTTGTTCGGCAGCAGCTGCTGCCACCAGCAATCAGCCGGTCGATCGGCCGCCAGCAGTGCGCCTGGGCCACACAGAAGACGGCCAATGGCGGTGACCGCCAGGTGGTGCTGTAGATGAGACACGCCGTGGCGGAGAAGGAGAGGAACTGGGTTTCTAATTAGCCTTCTTGGAAACAGGACGTTGAGATGAGGGAGGGATCGATGGTTGTGAAGTCGGGGTACGTAAAAAATCTTCACGAGTAGGCTCTTTTTTGGAAGTCTGGGTGTCTGATTTTGGGGCTCGTGATTTAGCAGAGCCCGATGAAGGGTGAGCCATAGAGTGGGGAGGTTGAACGGGCGATCTTTGCACTGGCCGATCTGACAACCATGGCACTAAAGGTGAGACCACAACTCTGCGTGGCTGCCTCCTTTGTAGGCCGAGGAGAGTGCTGTATTTACCTGCGTGAGGCACAGTGGGCTTTCGACTGGCGAATAACTTTCGAGCAGCAAAGATCAACACCTTTTCCTTCACTCTGATTTCCTGAATGAACCGTTCGTCTTTGAAAATGGGGCAATCTCTAGAGGAAGCAGCGTGGTCACCCATACAGTTGATGCAACAAGGGGATGGAGGTGGACAAGCACCCTCATGGGCATCCCCGCCACAGGTTACATGTTTGGCCATATTGGAACATGACTGGCTGGTACGATTAAACCTCTGACACCGATAGCAATGCATAGGGTCGGGGATGGTAAACATGAACTGAAAATATCCTGCTTTAATGTTCAATGGAAGTTGAACTCTGTCAAACATCAAAAAGAGAGTGCGGATCAGCACCAATTCCTTCTCAACCCTTTTCGTGACTCATTGTACAGCCATTATTCCCTGATCAGACAGGTAATTTTTAATGTTCTCATTTGATAATCCGTTGTGTGAACTTGTATAAACCACACCACGTGATGAGCTTAAAGTACGGAGCGCTCCCACCTGGATAGGGGAGGTGTGTAGCAGCGTAGTTTGAAGCAATTTATGTGCCTGGAGGGCACTATCTGCTTCTAGCAACAAAGTGCCATTTCGTAACCAGGAACATGACTTTACAGGACCTGCAATTGCATTGACACCTTTCTGAATAATGAAAGGGTCGACTGTCGAGAAGTCTCGAACTTCGTCAGACTGAGAAATGACTAGGAACTTTGGCACTGACAGAAGAATTGTCCGTGGCTGAGACTCGTCTAGCTTTCTCTTGTGGGCAGAAGTTTTAGAATTAGAAGAAACCATTGCAAAAGTATCCACCATGATTACTGGCGTCTCTGATGGCATGCTCCTTCCTAGTGGGAGCCCTCTCTGAGGGCACTCCCGCCTTAGGTGATTGTGTACACCTCAGGTCACACCTCCCGAGAAACGGACGGAAGGGCCGATCGGCACGTTCGGAAAGTACCAACTCGGGTAACCGCCCCTCCTCGGGCCTGGCCTTTACCAGGGGGTACGTACGTGTCCTACTTGTCTACCTGGGGTGGGGAATTACCCGTTACCCCGTCACCGGCTACGCGTGGGTTGGTCTTCAGAGAGGCACAGGGAGGAAAGAAAGAAAAGGAAAGTAGAGGAGAATTCTCAAAAGCTGCAGCTGAGAAGAAGGGAAAGAGAAGAATCGAGAAAAGAGAAGGGCAAAGTAAGGACAGATATGTTACATTGTAGAGATAAAAGAAGAGAAATCACTTCATTCGTTCACAAGTGTCCATCTCTGGATGTAGGCGCAAAACAGACTCCCAAGGAGAAGGAGAAGGGGAAGCGGAAGGGGAAGGGAAAGGGGGGAGGGGGGAGGGGGGAGGGGGGGGAGGAGGAGGATCGGGGACAGGAAGGGATGTGGAAAGGGAAGGCACGCAGCCCAGAAAGGAAAGAGAGTTGCACGAGCTCGGGGTCACTTGCCCACCACGCACAAAAGAGTTGTGGACCCCCTGTGGACGACAAGAAATTTCTGGCACAGTGTAACGAAAGGAAGGGATCAGTTGATATGACACATCCAGAAGCATTGTGGCAAATACAATTTGTTAATGGAGGGAAGTGGGGGGGGGGGGGGGGGGGAGTAAAAATTGTACAGGTAGTGCATGTCACGAACACAGTAAGCAGGTTCAAATTGATGTAGCTGCAGTATTTATACATAGATTAAGAGGTCTGCACATGATTGGCTAGTATCAAACCAGCTACATCAAGCCATCCTTTGGACTGAAGGCCACAAAGTATGCCTACATTTAAAATACAACATAATAAAGAGTCACAAAAAAAGAAATGAATGTAAGTCTCATAAAAGAGCACCAGGTAACAGATTTTTTATTACAGATTCAAGTGCATACAGTGGTTAAATAGCAAAAGAGGCAACCTACAACTTCAATGTTCTGCATCGTTTGGTAAAAGCAACCACCCAATTCTGACGTTTTCCTCTGGCAAATGAAGAATGTAAATTTTAAGTGTGCATTGTATCTGACTTCTTTTACTCTTGGTCTTTAGAAGTGTGTTGCCTTGACAACACATTTATGTACAATTCTCCAATACTGTTATTTTCGCAGTTAAGAATGTCAACGGAGAGTGCGTGGAATAAAAATTAACATTCACTGGTAGCAAATATATCTCCCTTATAATGCAACAGGACTTTAATGTTAAAGGTTCAAGCAACTAACTGTGGCTCCTCGTTTGTGCATTTCAAACAAAACCGATAAGATAAAAACACAAATTACTTTTTGATACTGAGTAGCACATTAGCCATCTATTAAGAAACTACACCTCAATCTAAATAGCTACACAATGTGGACAATCTGTATACAGTAGGCCTACATGGTTCTTTAATGTGTTGTTAGCACAGTTAAGTGCTCCTTAACAGCTCCATTGCTAAACAGAGATATACAATCTGCCAACAGCAGCATGCAACTCAAGAGCCTGAAGTATACTGTAAGTGCACTTTAGGCCAACAGTTCAAATGTAGGTAGCATTACACATTATATGAACTACTCACCAATATCCTCAATTTATGACTTCAACTTCAGTCACTGCACAAGCATCCATTTTCATTTTCACTGTTTTCCAACTTAACCTTTTTTTGCGGCAACTTTCATCTGACATCTGTGGTCCTGCCTCTTCAGCCTTTATTTCTTCCTGTTATTTGAAGATGTCTCCATTTTCCACAATTTTGTCTTGGAATCCACCAGTTTCTTACATTTAAGGGGAGGTAATGCTGACAGGCTCGGGTTTCTTTTCCGTCCTCTCAAAAGGTTCTTCTGCCATTCTGTTTACAGCTGTCGCTAAATGCCTTATCGTGCAAAAATACGAACAACGGTAACACCAAAAATTCTGAAAACCAGTTTACTTACATACACATCTCAACACTACCTTTGTTGATGAAGCCCTTCACTATCTGTGTCAGTTCCAAACACTAACATTTAGTCCAGTCAATGAAGGAAAATTAGGGGAAAAGTCATGTAGTCACAAAGTTTTACACAGTTCTAGGAGATATTGTCACAAACATTGTACTAAAAACCCGGACCTGTGGAGTGTGAGCATTGGTGTGGGGGTAGGTTTAAAGGTCATTTTTTATTTTTGTTCTTGAATGACTCAAAAACAACGGATCCTGGGGAAATTCTTCCCCAATACAAAATTAACCTGCATTCACTTCCCTGCCAAAAAAGGTTCTAGTCACTTTTTCTCTGGGACTAATAGTTTGCAGAGGATGAAAAAAATTGCAAATTACGGCACTAAAAATATTGTTCAAATGGTAAAAAATTAATGTACTTCCCTCCTTCCTAGGTAAGCAAACTGAAGGTTAAGCAGGTGATCCCCCTCGCTACGTCACAAGAAGCAACTACAGGGCACATCACAAAGTTCTCTGTCCACAATACGCCACACGAATCGCTGGTGACACAGCGCGCAGATGTCCGCGGGAAGGGTTTATTTTGCACAAAATGAGTTAACACTACACAGAATGTAGATACAAGTTACTAACAACACTAATGCAGGGAATGTACATGAACTGGACATATGTAAATCTCTGCACAATGTTCTACACTGCAAGAGGAGAAACTGATTCTTAGTGATCCGTTACGGGAAAGGCAGCTTCCCCCACCACAGGTGCTGCTCCCCAGCATTTCCTGTCCATTTGTATTATGCAAATGGACAGAATAACTTCACTGAGCTCATGTTTACACAGTGGAGTTATTTTCAGTTTACTGGGTACTTATTTGCAGTTGTTGAGTGAGCTACTCATATCATGTAAAAAAGTTCAACAGCTGGAACTGTCAACTGTCTACCACGCTGAAGAGACTCTTCCAAGTAGGACACACTGTCAATATGTACAGGACATCGTAGATTTCATTGTCTCCATTGTCACAAGCTGGAATACTTTTCACAGCACGAGGGTTATCAAATGCATCACCCTGCCTCAGTTCTCCAAAAATACGATGAGGCTCAGAGGATTAATCCACTGCAACAAAAGTAGGTCACCAAAACTATAACAGTTGTTCAGATATTTCAACATAAGTCAAGCAATGCGTTACAGCAGATAACTGTTATAGACTTCAATATTAACAGTCACATTCCATCAGACATAGCCACACCTATCTCGGAAGATGTACTGTGGATGTGCGTTAAGTGGTTCCACTCGGTGCAGCCCACTCTGCAAATGCAGCAATTCATGAATTACGAATGGAAAATATTTATGCAGTCTACCTGTAACACAATTAATGGGAGAGAAGTGCAGTAACATTTTTAGTCATCCATTAATTCACCACCAAGTGCCTAAAACACAATTACACGGTTTTACAATACACAGCAGCAGGGTGCCACTTTTTACAGTCCAGTCCCTTTCCTACCAACACCACATAAGTAACTGACAACATAATAGCTCACTTAACACCTGCAAATAAATAGGCCTACTCCCTTACCAAACAGGAAATAACTTCACTATATAAACACAAGTTCTGGTTATCACTGTTAGCATTCAACCGCGATTCTTGTACATATATTTTAACAACGCGTTTCAAGAGACAATGCTCTCATCATCATATCTTGAAACGCGTTGTTAAAATATATGTATAAGAATCGCGGTTGAATGCTAACAGTGATAACCAGTATAACGACAACTGCTACCTCGACTCCATAATGGATTATATTAAACACAAGTTCATCAAAGCTATTTTGTCTACTAGCAAAAGATAACTGGACATGAAACACAGGGCAGTTACAGCCTGTCTGTAAACAGAGAAGTGAGCAGTACTCACAATGGTGGAAGTGATCTTTCTTAGAAGAACACTACATCTTCTGAACAGAACCGTAAAGAACCAATTTCTCCTGTAGCAGTGTAGCATAGTATGCAGAGATTAAAGTAGATTCCGTTCATATTCATTACCTGTATTAGTGTTATTAGTACCTTATATTCGCATTCCATGTAGTGTTAATGCACGTTGTGCAAACTAAACCCTCCTCGAGCACGTCTGTGCACTGTATCGACAGTGATTCGTATAGTGCACTGCAGAGGGGCCATATAAGTTTGTGAGATACTCTGTAGTTGCCTCTTGTGGCGCAGTGGATGAGATAGAGTGGAGAATCACCAGCTCCACCTTCAGATTTGCAGACCTATGGAGGTGGGAAGTGCAGTGAGCTACCTTCACTCACACTCTACTCCACACACCTCCCACAGCCCAGCCTGTTTCACCCCTGGAACACAATTTATCCATTAGTATGCCTCTACTGCACTTAGATATGGTACACAATTTAATAGTTGTTTTTAACCCATTCCAAATTATTGGTCCAAGAGGAAGAAAAGTACAGACCCTTTTTGTAGGAAATTGAATGTAGTGTAATTTTGCACTGGGGAACAATTTTGCCAGAAGCCGAGGTTTTCGAT